>NC_051395.1:22078116-22085616 GCF_015228065.2 Penaeus monodon | reverse complement strand
GGGTGGGTTTCTCTGGGGGTTTGAATTTTTTCCATGATGGGGAAAGGACCGGGATCCTCCAGAAAGGTCAAAGTCGCAGGCACGGGGGCCGGGGACGCTTTCTTTGTCCGCCCTGGGGGATATACGAAACTCGGCATTTAAAAGGGGACACATCTTTTGTTTTGAAAAATTTGATCTATTTTCTCGGTCATGTTATCTCTAAATATAATACTTTCATTTTTGCACTGTTTAAACTACCCCTAAAACCCCCTTTTTCATTATAAAATAAAAATATATATATATATATTTTAATATATATATAATATATAATTGTATGTAAGTATATATGTATATATATATGTTATATATATATATATTATATATATAGTATTTATATGTATATATATATTGTTTTTAAAAGGGGGGTATATATATGTATTATATATGTTTTAAAATTTTGTAAATATGTAATATATATTATTTATTTAAATTATTGTATTTTATATTTTTTATATAATGAAAAATGTATTTTATGTAAAAAATATGTATTTTAATGTATATAAATGTATATATGTTATATATTTTATATTTTTGTTATGTGTATAATATGTTAATTAGTATATATATTTTTATAGGTATATTTTTGTAATATGTTTTATTATGTTTTTAAAATGTATATATGTGTATAATATATTTATAATGTATTTTTATTTTGTTATTTTAATATTATATAGGTATATTTGAAATATATGTAAAATATATATATGGGTATATTTTATTTTAATTGTTATATAGTAAATGAAATATATATGTATATAATGTATATATATATTTTATATAGGGCAATATATTTATAGGGTATATATTATTGTATATATATACATATGTAATAATATATATATAATTTATATATATTATTTTATATATGTATATATAATGTATAATTTTGTATATATATTGTATTTTGCTATATAATGTATTGTAATTTTATATGTATATATATAATATGAAATTTATATATATAATATTATATATATATATATATATATATAAAAATATAATGTGTGGGGTTGTGTGTGTGTGTTTTTGGGGGGGTGTGTGTGTGTGTGTGGGGTGTGTGTGTGTGTGTGTGAAAATATATATATATGTGTGAATAATATGTGGTTTATATATAGTATATATATATTAATATATATATATATATATATATATTTTTGTATATAATATATTTAATATTTTATATTTATATATAAAATTTTATTTTATATATAATATATTCTTGCTTATTTTTTTTTTATTTTTACGCTTTAAGATTTTTATTGTTTTTTAAAAATTTTTTCATAACTAAAATAAAAAGAAAGGGTTTGTAATTTTTTTTTTTTCTTTTTTTATAGTTATTTATTTTTTTTGTTTTTAGAAATTAAAGAGGGAAAGGGTTTAAATTTAAATAAACTTATTTTTAAATTGAATACAACTAATTAACTTTTCCTTTGTGAGTGGAAAGGAATGTTGGGTTGGTTTTTATTTTTGGGTTTGGGTTTTGGAAATTTCTAAAGTGCTAAAGGGTTGGGATGAGATTGAATCTGTTGTTTTTTCCCGTATTTCCAGTTGGGGCTCAGGGGGTGTTTTATGTTTTTTGTATACCCCTTCTGTTGTTCGTTTATGGGGTTTGGGATTCAGAGGGGTGTGTGATAATCTGTGTGATATCGTCCCGCAAAAGGAAAAATAGTTTTTCTGTATGATTTTTTGGGTTTTGACAGATTTGGGTGTTAAAACCGGTTTAAAAAAGGGTTTGGGGAATTAAAAAACCCTTTTTTGTGGTTAAATCCCCCCTTCTAAGGTGGATGGGGGGTGCCTAGGGGGGCTCCCGGCGTTTTGGCAGTCCCCGCCCTCCAGGGAGCTACAGGGCGTGTGAAGGGGGTGGGCAGATGTAGTTAGGTTAAACTTTTAATTTGAGGGCCGTCATGACAGACCCTTTTCAAAAGGGCCCTTGGGTCGGGGCTTTTTAGCAAGGGCCGAGAGCATGTCACTTTCGGTTTCCCCCGTTTTTAGCGAAAGCCGTAAATTTCCCTTTTTGTGTGTTGGGTTTTTTCAAGGTGGGGGTGGTCTTTGTTTTCATTTCCCCCTCTGCAGTTTACTTGGGACTTCTAGGACGAATGAGGGGGGGAATTTCCCCCCCTTTATTCGCGGGGTTTTCCCCAGTTTGGGTATTAAAGGTTTAGGGCGTTTTTTTTATGTTGCTTTGTCTTGGTGTTGGGTTTTTGGGCTTTTTTGAATGTGTTTTTTTTTCTCTGGAGTGACTGGTTGGAGAGGGGACTGTCCTCTGTGAGGTGTTTGTCTGATGGTGTTTTTCTGGGGGAATTATGTTCCCCGTGTTGTTGCATATAGTTTTTTTAACCTCCGTGGTCGAGTCCCGGTATTCGCGGTGGGGAAGATTTTGGGAAATTTCCTTTTAGAGAAGCTCCATCTCCTCCATCAGTCCCCCTTTTGTCTATGTGCCCTTGTATATGTATGTGATTTTCCGGTTGTTTGAAAACCCCCCGAGCAAATTTTTAAGGAACTCCAGAATTTTTGGGATCTTTTGTGTTTTTAAATAGTTTTTTTTAGTGTTTTCCCAGGGTGTTTTTTCATTTAATTTTAATTTTGTGTGTAATTTTTTGTTTGAATTTTCCCCTGTATTGTTTTGCATGTTGGGTGTCCCCCCGCCCCGTGTTAAATGCAAGTTCATTAAGTGCTTTATTGGGATTTAAGCCAAAAAGACCCATGTGTTTCTCTGTAGTGAGGTTTAGTCTTGTATTTGTTTTTTGGGGGGAAGGGCCCGCCCGGGGCCCCCCGTTGTCCTTGTACCCTGTTTAAGGTGGGTGTTTTTATGGTGTGGGTTGGCCCCCCCAGATCAGGTTTTCTTTTGGGGTTTTCCTTTAAAGTGCTTGTTTTTCCCGAAGCCCCCCAGTTTTTATGTTTTTAAGGGTTCTGGGGGGTTTTTTGGGATTTAGGAAAAGGGGTTTTTTGACCCGTGGGTTTGGAAAGACTGGGAGGTGGTCCCCTGGATGGGGACGCCGTTTTTTGTGATGTGTTGGGGGGAAATTGGGGGCTGTGGGGGTTTTCTGAGACAAGTTGTGCTCTGTGGTTTGCTGAGACAAGTTTTTTTTTCTTTGGTTTGCTGAGACAATGTCGGTGTTGTTGCTGTGTTTTTGTGCTATATATGTTGGGGGTGTGTGGGCCGAGGGGTTTGGGGAGTCTGCCTTGTTTTTAAAGTGAGGCGAAAAGGGCCCCTACCTTTCGGTGTTTGTGGAGTTTTTAGCCAAAAGGGGGGTGTTTTGGTTAAGGTTCCCATGATGTATAATTTGGGTTTTTCAAGCCTCAGGAGCACAAGATGTCCCGGTTTTTTGGGGAAATAAAGGTGGGGTTTTATAATGTTGCCCGTACAAGGGTCCTGTGGGGTGTTTATTTCAAAGCCCCCGTTAAACTGAAAAAGAGGGTTTTGATGGAATTTTTGTGGGGGGATGGGCGTTTTTTGTCGCAGTTTTTTACCCCCATCGCTTCTTTCTTGTGATTTTTTGGGGAGCAGGGGGATTAAAACAAAACTTGGGGGATGGCGGTCAGTGGCCCCAGTACCGATTTGGGCCCAACGGCTGCAAAAACCCCTTTCCCGCGTCGTGGCGTATCGCGCTGACCCCCTGACAGCACCCCACCTTGGTCGAGGATCCATCGGGGGCGAAAATGCGTCCGGATCTCGTGTAAAATTTGGGGTCATTTATGGGGCCCCAGGGACTGATGTTTTGATGGTTTTTAAAACGCCCCCGTGGTTTTACACAGCGACCCTCCATTCCCAGCTGTAGCTTGAAAAACCCTGGGGGAGTCTGAAGGACCCTGAAAAAGGGCCTTTTTTTATGGGGGGGAGATAAGCAGCTGGTGGGGGCCCCATTGAAAAGAAAAACAAAATCAGCCGTGGGCCCACCCCGTTTTGGGGGGAGGACGGGCGATGAGAAACGATGGGTGGGGTTGCTGGAGTGAAATTTCCGGGTACCCAGGGGGGAGGTCCTCTAGTTGAGTGTTGCTCAAGCCGTTGCTGGGGAAGAAATATCTCCAGGCACAACGAGGGGCTGACTGTGTACCGTCTTGGCTCCAGAATGGGCGAGATCCTCCTTAGTGTTGTCTTGAACCCAAGAAGCACCAAGGGGAGCTGCGAAGTCCATGTGGCTGTGGTGCAATGGGCGGTGAGGGCTGTCTTGAGGGATCGATGCCATCTCTTGATAAGTCCATTAGCTTGTGGATGGTTATGCCGTTGTGAAGTGGAGAGTGACGGCAAGGAGCTGAGCTAAAGCCATACACAGCTCTGAGGTGAAGCTGGGAGCGGCATTCACTTCAGTGAAAAGGGTAGCTGCTTCGGTGTTCATGTCATTTGAGGTCACCAATTTGGAGAGGCCTAGGTGGCTTAATGAGGACCCTAGGCTTTGAGTGCAAGGAGAGTCAAACTCAGAGGTGCAGAGTAGTCTATATAATTTTTGGTGAGGATGTAGTATAAATACAATCTGGGAGATGTGAGGTCAGCGGCCGAGTACGCTGATTGGCCGAACAGCTGCACCCCGCTCTCCTGTGCTGACACTAACCCCACTGACAGCATCCCACCGCCGGTGCGGAGGTACTTATATCGAGTGAGGCTGCGCCAGTGCTGAGTAAGGTGATGTGGCATCTGCCACAAAGAAAAACATTGTGCTTACCTGGATTAGAGTTTGAAAAATGCTATGCAAAGCCAGTCTGTGAGATAATTTACCTTGTTTCCTGTACCTTAGTCTGTTCAACATTATCCTTTCTAGAGCTTTTCATACACGAGGTTAGTGAAATTGGTCTGTATTTCTGTGTTGATATGATGATTTCGATATAGGGATTGATTAGACTGCACCGTCAGGGCCAGGCAGAATACCTTGTGATAAACTTAACCTGTAATAGGTGCAGAAGGGGATTACCAAGTACCTGAGCTATGTGGTAGAGGACACTATAGGTAATTCCAATCTCACCTGGGTCGGACGCTCTTCCTTTGACCAGTGCATTGTTCAGTTCCCACTCAGTGATCTCAGCAAAGTCTGAGGGGTCAGTATCAGAACATCCAGTCTCAATGGCAAATTTATGTGCAATTTTAGACTAATGTGATTCAGAATATTTGTGGAAAGAGAGCTCAATTTGGATGCTCCAGCCCATTCACTAAGTAGCATATCTGCTTCTGCAATAGGACTGTGGAACTGCAGGGTGTTAGTTGGTTTGCCTGAGAGTCAATTAATATTTTTTCCAGACCTCTAACACTGAGGTTTTATTGTTAACCCAATCACCCCGGATTTATGTTCTGTCCCTTGTAGGTTTTTGTGAAGTTGTTACATACAGATGGCTCCACATGTGCTCAGCCTCCAAGGTGTCTATCAGTAGGCCCTACTGACCTATCTTGATTTCGCCATTCATTGAATTGGCGGGAAAATTGCGTTTTCCTTTTAATACAATTGATATCAATACTGTTATTATCGTTATTGATGCTATGATTATTAAAGTATTATTAAAATCTTGTTAACATTTAAGACAATGAAATAATGCAAAAGATCCTTTCCAAAAGTCAAGGAAAAGGGTAAACAGGTGAGAAAGGTAGGACTAATAAGTGACCCCTTGATGACTAAGCACTTGTAGAGCCATCTATGTGTGAATACAATAAATAACCTGTGTTACAGTGGGCATGGCATGTATTCTTGCCAAACGTGGCGATTGGGTTAATGCTTTGCAGGAACTATTCAGTGTTGATTTTGAATGAGTTTTTAATTCCCGTAGGTTTTGTTAGCCTTAAGAAACTGAATAAGATTGTCACAGGTATTGTGCATGCACAAGATCCCTTCCCATTACATAATCTAGCCTGCCCCCTGCCACGTGAGTTTGCCGGTATCATATACGGTCGTAGATCTATTATTCACAAAATGTCGGAACTCTTCGCTATTTTAATTGCATTGACCATCTACAATTGTATGATGTCTAGCATTAAAATCTCCATGCATATTGTGCCGTGATTCTGAAAGTTGGGCAGTGAATCAGTCAGAAACTTTCTACACCTTATGTATACATTATACAGAGAGAAAAACCCATGATCGAAAAGAAATGGTACTCTTTAGGTGGCTGTTGTTCTCCGCTCCATACAATGATAGTCCTATAAGGGCTGTCCGTCCATGTAAATCCTCCAAGCTTTAAAAAACACCCAGAAGACACTGTGTTTCCTCAGCTGCAGCCTCCTCGGAAACCTGGTAACCAGCTTTTGGGCTGATAAGTCGTATTTGTTCTGTAGAGAAATCCCTGCATAAGTACCATTAACCATCAGGTCCACATAGTGTAGTTGTTCCGTTGTACAGAGACGTAGAGAAGGATGTCCATTTTCACCAAGCATGTCCCCTTCCACCTCCATGGTGGGACAGTGAGGGGATGGTTGTCCCGTCCACTTCTTGGGTGTTTAATTCCTGTGATCGGGCGCGGGAGGAGTGCGAGCGCCAGGTCAAGTGTTGTCACACATACACTCACCAGGCTCGCCAACAGTCGTTTGTACAGCACCCTGTTACTTTGGCACCACAATCCGTATTCGTAATTTTTACTAAACACTGTTTTTCTAGATTCCCTGACCATAGTATCTGACACAATTTGGAGAATGTACATCCACACACACCACACACACTCTGGGTATAAGGACCACCCAGGTGAGGGGGTTTATCACGTTTAAACCATCCGAAACACAGGAGGAATCCGATGATGTCTTGCTTTGGTGTTACTTGGCTTACAACTACTAATTATACTTTTTGCCCAAAAAGGTGTGCATTTTTTGTTTTTTTAAAGTTAATAAATTGTGCATCTCATACATGTATGAAACAATCAAATCTCAATAAATAAACTACATTATACACACTGCATGCAAGTTGTGTTTATGTGAATATTCTGGGGTTAGGGGGTCCATAGCTTTCATTTGATTTTATAAGGGTCCATGACTCTTAAAAAGTTAAGAACCACTGATGTAGAGGATATGGTCTCGCCAAGAAAGTCTTTGAGTCGAAAATGACACCAGGGAATTTGAAGTGGCGTGTCCTATAAAGATGGTGGAGGTCGGGGATCTATTCTTGATTTAGAAAAAATATGGAGTAGGTGTTGGAAAGCGAAATCTATGTTCAGTGGCCCAAGAGGAGACTAAAGATATTGCAGACTGAATAAATTATTGGAGAGAGGGATGGAAGGCCCAAAGCAGAGATGGGTAAGTCATCCACGTAAAGGGAGGATAGGATACCTGTAGTAATACTGAAACTAAACCGTTTCTGGATATAGGGAATAATGTGGTGCTAATCACATTGCCTTGGGACACTTTCAAATTGAGGAAAAGTAGAAGAGGCAAATTAAATGTGGACAGCAAGTTTGGAAAGGAAGGATTTTATGAAACACCAGTTCCCTTGTATGCCATGAGAAGATAATTGGTGTATATAAAGGTGTTAAAAGGGGACGTAGGGACGGGGT
>NC_051395.1:22070560-22078016 GCF_015228065.2 Penaeus monodon | reverse complement strand
TCCATCACCACACAATAGTGCAAGCTTTTACAAAGAAACCATACCAGGAACTACATGCAAAATAGCATACAGTATATAGACAAGACTTCTGCTCCTTAGTCACACACACACACACGCACGCACGCAATCACACGCACGCACGCACACAATCACACATACACACACACACACACACACACACACACACAATCACATACACACGCACAATCACACACACACACACACATGCACAATCACACACACACACACACACACACACACACACACGCACAATCACACACACACACACACGCACAATCACACACACACACACACACGCACAATCACACACACACACGCACAATCACACACACACACGCACAATCACAAATATAGGATACTTTTAAGAAGAGAGACATTCCACAAATTCAAATATGGGTTACACACAAAATGGAAATATAAAAAACAATAATTATCAGACAGACCAAATAAAATACTTTACACTTGGAACACAAAGATATTACTGAAAATGATGCGGGGGTTGATGCATTACAGGAAGGGAAGGGAAGGGAACAGAGAAAAGAAGGAAAATGAAATGAAAGGAAGGAGATGAGATGAGAGGAGAGGAGAGAAATGAAAGGGAGAAGGAGAAATGAGAAGAGAAGAGAAGAGGAGAGAAAAGGAAGAGAGAGAGAGAGAGAGAGAGAGATAGAGAGAGAGAGAGAGAGAGAGAGAGAGAGAGAGAGAGAGAGAGAGAGAGAGAGAGAGAGAGAGAGAGAGAGAGAGAGAGAGGTGAGGAAAAGGAAAAGGAGGGAGGCAAGGAGAGAAAGAAGAATAGAGGAAGGAGTATAAGTATGAGAAGAATGTGTTTTGAAATTTCTATTTTTTTCCCAATTATTAAATTTTGAAGTGTCCTATTGTATCTTTCAGTTGTTCCTAGTATCACGCAAAACACTGATTTCCCTAGCATTACCCTCATACCATCAGTAATCTAATAAAATGCTCCAACCTGGAAACCAAACACAAAAATGAAGATGTCACATTGTCTTCCCATGCATTAAAGAAATCAAAAATACACAATTTCCGGAAAAGAAAGAAAATAAGAAAAAAGACTGAAAAATAACATTAAAATGTAAAATCTTCATTTCATGTGCTGATTTCTGGTGCAAGTATAAGGTTGCCACTAACTGTTTGTAGTACCTCTTTGAATGGGTAGGCTTTATCGGTGGCACCCACAGAAGCGAAGGTGGCTCTGAGAGCAGGAGAGAGGCGGTACAATGGCACACTGGATGAGGTGACCTGAGCCTCCCCACCCTGGTTAGTTAACCCACTCACACCATCTCCCACTTTAGATCCACCATCACAACCTTGGGGCTGATGAACCTGCCCCCCACCGCCTTTGCCAGTGTTGCTGTCCGCACTCTCAGCTGCAGGTCTGGGTAAGGGGTGGTGCTCTTCCCTTGGCACACCCTTACCAATGCTGCTGGTGATGCTTTCAGCCGCAAGTCTAGGTGGGGGGTTATCACAGGTTGTCTCCCGGCTGCTCTCGGGGGGGAACACAGCCAGTGGCCGCTCTGCCTCTGACAGGTCGGGTGGCATTTTCACACCCACACCTGGATTCCACCCTGAAACACCATTTCTGTCACTCCCTGATCAACACCATCACTATCTTCTAAATCTTCCTACCATACTTACAATATTCTGAAATAGTTGTTTGGTCAAATTTATTAGCACATTTCATATATATCTTTCTTTTATAAGTAACTAATATCTAATAAAGCCACTCACTTTTAATTCAAACTATAGGTATTTTTCAAAATTCTATGACTCCATTGTAATTCAGTGTGTATCTCTTCCAATTCTATATCTGACTTATTTTTCATTGACTGAAACAATCTTTTTTCATGAGATTATTTATCAAATCTTCAATATTTATGCCATGGCAAAAACCATTTAACCCAAAGATTGCAGAAAAAAGACTAACTAGAGCATTACTATGGGGCTACTAAGAGGCATCAGCAGTTTGCCCATTTACAACCTGCCTGTTCAGTATTTTAGTCACCACTTTCAGCAAGTATCATTCTTTGTTGGTATCAATTAAATGTTGGGAAAAAAATTAAATGGCTCCCATCACTTTATGCACCTGTATCTAATTGTGATGCAAAATAAATGATACCACTACTATCAGAAAGATAAAGCTCTCCATCAACTTTGATAGTACAAATAGGTTATGATGTGATGCCATCTGTATTTTAGTCCAGGGAACCACAGCATAAGATCCATGGCTTGTTAGCCTGTATCTAATCGTGACGCAAAACAAATGATACCACTGTTATCAGAGAGTGAAAGCTCCTCCATTAATATGGTGGTGCAAATAGGTTATGATGTGATGCCATCTGTATTTCAATCCAATCCAACCATAGCATGATAAGTTGTCCTCTGCAACCAGTGGGTTAATCCATGGCTTGTTAGCTTGTATTGTTTCATCTAGGGGTTTAAAACAGTCTTTCCCCGAGTATTTTTCTTGTGCACCAACACATTATATACATTCACTTGTACTGTGACAAGTGATCTTTGTCATGCACAATTTTTTTCAAGCTATGTTCAGGCACCTTTTGTATTCAGCTACATATTGTACTAAGGATAAATATCTCATGAATATAGATTTTTCTCAATGACTCAACCTCTATAACACTTATTTCAAAAACTAATAACCATAAAAAATTTATGAAAAAAAAAAAAAAAGAACTTATAACATTTGTCAGTAAACAAAATTATCACAATGGATTCACTTAACAAGTATAAGTGAATTTACTGTACTTACAAGTTGGAAACATTTGAATATTGTGAACTACACCTGAAGTACTTTTGTCTTTATCAAAAGTGCTCTTAACCCAACTTTAACTGAACCGAGCCACAGGCCAGAGTCCACATGCAGGAAACCAATTGAGAAAAATTAGAACACACAGGCAATTGTTATCCAGTTCCATGTCTATTTAGTTGTAGCATATGCAATTTTCCATTGACCGAGGCTAAAACTAAAGCAAGATTTTAACCTTTAACTTTGAGGGACAAAAGCTTCTAAATGGTCACAATCTGTGCCAGACAAGAGAACAACTTGGAATGGGCTGAATGCACATGGTGTGTAGCCTTGCCACCTGGTAATTGGGCTCAGATCCTTATAGCAAGAATGGATGCTGACCATCTATAAGGAGTTACACTTAAATCATTTGTGTAGAAAGGTTATTTCTAAGGAGATTTTGCCCAGGCTTTTAAGGATTTTAAATTTCACGTCCAAATTTAACTCAATGGCAACTGGTTGTGGCTTTGGCCCTGCTGCCAGGGGATCATGTCATTACCCTAGTGTGCATGGCTTGACCATACATGAACCAAGAAAATGGGACTGTAGCACCATGGCATGTATGCACATGCCACCCAGAATATAGTCCAGGCATGCCATGGCATGTATACATACCACCTGGCAGCTAAGGGTTAATATCCTTTCCTTTTGAGTTCAAATGTTAACTTTTCCAATATATTCTCAACTTATTTAACAAACCCATTTAATGTAATTCTTGATCAAACTTTTTCTTACATAAATTTATTTATTTATCTTTTTACTTTGGGGATTCTCATTGTCATCATAATATTCAAGAATAATTGTGCAATGCTTGAGAGCAGTTCTGACTTTCTTTGAATTGAAGTCTGCAAAGACCAAAATCTTGATGACTTTTACGTACATCATGTTGAACTTAACCCTGTGATGACATTTTTTTCCTGCTCCAAACTGAGCCATATGCTTGGGTGCACATCATCAGCCAACAGCAAAAAATCATAAGCTCAGGGAATACATATCTATCCTCCTCTGTGTAATTTTGGTTGTGGGATACATGATTTTCCCATAGCTTATGCTAAAACAAACTTTAACACTCCCTTTATGATACTGTGGCTTTTGAACAGCTGCAACCAGACCCAAATAAGCAAACAACTATTTTGGACACAGAACTTGAAGTAGGCCAATTGCATGTGGTATATATCTTTGCCACCCAGCAACTAGGCACAATATGTTAAAGCAAGAATAGATGTTACCAATAAGTGGTTAAAAGGACTTTATCATGGGTATAATCTGATAGGTATTTACTCAAATCCTTGTTTTCTGGCCATAACACAGACATTTTCTGTAACCCTCTATGTATTTTACCATTCTATCTTCCTTTTAAGATTAAGCATTTAAATATCATGGAACAAAAACGTGACTTTAGTGAATGAAACTATAATCTTACGGGAGACAGATTTTATATTGAGTAACTAGAAATCCTCCTAGACTAACAAAGCCTTCATACTAATATTCTGGCTTAAGGTGGGAAGTCATCCTGGCCCAAACTTTCTATTCCAGGATCAGGCAACAATAAAGAATGGTTACATAATGGCACTACAGAAGTGTCACCATACTCAAAAAGTTAACTCTGACATCACTATGTAAGTACTATCCTAGATGCATGGTGGAGTATATTTTAAAGGAATTTGCATTGCATGAGTTGCAAATGCATTTTGTGTATCCTGACTTCAATGTAGTTTTATCTAGTAATATTTTATTAGTAATCAGATTTTTTAAGTTAATAAATTTTTATACAGACTAAATTATACTAATATTCATGATCTATCCCAGAGAACACCCCCTGCAGAATGGCGAGATCAGGAAAAAAGCATCAAGAACAATTCACTTCTATTCATATATACACATATCCTTTTCTGTCATTCTTTCTTAATTTAAAGTAAGCTTTTCACTCTATATTTTCAATCTTCCTTCCACTCCTGATGGTGTTTGATCCAGGGTAGCATCAGAACCTTGAGGCTGGCCTAATTGCCCCACTGCTTTTTACCTCGCAGGCCTAGCCAATCAGAGCTACTTCTCTTTTGAAATAAAGACAAAGTTTGTAAAACTCTCCCCTAATTGTAAAGTAAGGGTACTACCACAATAAACTTAATCAAGAATTTTGAATTCCTCGCATTTATATTTTCTGAATCAGACAACATCCAAGTCACTGGAATAATCTACAGTAAAGCCTTCAAATCCCATCCCAAAACTTTTTTTTTCTAAAGCTGTTAAATGATTATATCTAATAAACCTTGTCCATAGATATATAGATATATATATATTTCAAACAAATGCAAAATTAATATTAGTATATAAAAATATTTCTGTTTCCCTAGTCTAAATAGTCCTACCTGGATGCATGCACTGTCTGCTCTCATTCTGTTTTATTAATTTTGTTTACAAAAAGATGGCTTCATAAAGTATTTAGTCATTAGAGTCAATTACTAGGCCTACTTGAACTCTTATCTACCAGTTTCTTTTATTTTTTTTTGGAAGAAAAAAATATTTGTTACTATCATCATTATTAATGCTACTATTTCTTTTATTACCATAATAATATTACCGACAACAATAATAATAGTAATAATCATAGTAATAACAATAACAATAATAATAATAAAAAAAATAAATAAATAAATAATAATAATAACATTAACAACAACAAAAACAATAGTAATAATAGCTACAATAATAATAATAATAAAAATAATAAATAATAAGAAAAAAAAAAAATCAAGGAATGTGGTATACAGATGTGGTTAAGTAGGCCTATTGATTTTCTATGCTAATAAAGTGCTTTTGGAGCCATCAACAAGTAAACAAGATTAGTAAAGTAAAACAAGAATGCATGTAAACATGAACTCCATGTCAAAGGGTTAAATATGACATAGTTTAAATTCCTACTTTAATTTTTCAGATTCCCCAAACAATATTTTAAAATTTAACTAAAATGGCCAAGTAAACAATAAATCTGACTTCTAGAATTATAAAATCAGCAATGTTTCTACTATCTGGGTAAGAATATACCATATTTCATTAATTATTGGTACATTGCAAATATAAATTTTCTATATTTAACATAAATCTAAATTAACCTTTTTTTGCTGATAATTATCAAGAACTGTCAAAAGTTCATTCACTTTGAAGCTGTGATCTTTATCACTCGGAATAGGAATATCCTATTTTGTTAACTGTTTACAAAGTGACCACACCTCACTGAGACTATGTACCTGTTACACTGGTTTATAACTTTGGGGGTACTCAGGAAATCCACAAACACTGCCATATGAACCAAAATCATTCCTAGCCTGGGGGCTCCAGACCCACTTGATCGACATATTTCCCAGACCCCCACCTACTGCTAAGACTTTTGTTATTTATTGCCTGCACACCTATCTTGACTGATTTTAGATTTCCTTAATCTTGGTGCAGCCATTATGTAAATATATATCATTACTTTCATTACAATACAATCTGCATTGACCTCCTCTTTATTAGTTAAATATGCTATCTCCAAAACCATACATCCTTTGTAGTCCTGTCTGCCTGACAGATATATTTACAAAGCAGGATGAGACATAAGGCTAATGAAAACCTTAACGACCCCAAAGAGATTTCCAAAAACATTTTCATAACCTTATAGGAGAGCAAAAATGCTTGAAACTGCTTTCTAACTGCCAGTCACTTTATTTTTTTAACACAAATCCATATTGAATCAATAATTTGAAACCTGGGAATCATGGTACTGACCCCTTGTACGTTTAAATTGTCTGGGTGGGTGTGTAAACTTGTGATGTTTACTGTTAACAATTTCTTTTCCCACAGTTTTGTGGATAACAACTACTGCATAACGACAAATGAAATAGAATGCAAACTAGAAAACAAGTGCATTATATGTTTTGAATGTTTTGCGATATACTAAATGTCTTGAACGTCAGTTAATAGTAGTAAACACTGGCTTATCTCTTCATTTGTACCCAACGAGGGGGTGATAACAAAAGAAAATCTGAAATAAAGTTACAAGCAAATTAGACCAAAAGAAAAACAACATTAAATTCCTTACCCCTAATACTCTCAAGGCACTGTATCCCCATCACAGGCACATCCTCCAGTCACACTTAAATAAGAAAACTATTGTCCACAACCGGGGGATTCACACTATATCCTCCTCCTCCTTCTGATGTTTCTCTCAACTGACGGGCGCTTACCTCTTCAACTCTTCAATTATACTTCGGAAATGGTCGCCACATCGTGTGCCAATCTCTGCAAGGGCACACGGTGAAACTGGTGATCGTAGAAGCGTCGCCACGGGTTGGAACAAGCGCTGAGGGCGGCCACGACTCTCTTCTTGATTCAACGTGTGTAGTGTACGCGGACAGGCTTGCCACATCGCGTTTTCATTCAAGCAGATATTCGCATGCTTTCATGTTGTTTGTAATAGCATATTGCAATTTTACATTGAATATTATTATAGAAGATTATTTGTTTCATGCTGGTTGGTCTGCAAGTATATATATTCTATCTCATTGTCTTGTTTCTCTATTTTTTTGTGGTTGTGAAATGTTTGAGGACACGGATGGCGATGTACGAGAATTGCGA
>NC_051395.1:22040560-22045560 GCF_015228065.2 Penaeus monodon | reverse complement strand
GACCGCCTCGTCTCTCTGCCACCATTTGTTAGGCAGGCTAGGCAGACGGCATGCTGTTCACTGGGTCGTGAACACTGAACAGCTCCAAGAGGCACCGAGCACCAGTGTCCCAGAACACCAGGAGGGGAAATGCCAAGTGGCGAGGCAGGGCACGAAATAAACACAAAATGACAGTCTTTCCTTTATTTACACAAGTTATTTACCCGTACACTTTTCTATAGGCACAATACTGGGGGAAACCAGCATGTCACACTGCACGATACAGCTTATAACAGGGCAACACAAAGTTTATCAGGTCACCAGGGCACACACGAGGTCTTCACAGGAGCAGCACCCAACCATGTCTCTCTTGGCTTGTTCCTCCGCTCCTCCGCTCACAGTCAGCTGCGTCATGTTTACCCAGGTCCCTTCATGTTAACACATGCCCAAGTCATCCTTTTCATGTTAACACATGTTTCGCACAGAGACAAAGACCCACTGGCGTAGCAATATATATACATACAGCACCTTGTGCCAGATGTAGCACCAATAAATGCTACACCATATTACTGTCATGAAATTTCTGTATCTCTGCATTTTTAATTCTTAAAAAGTAATCTGTTTTTATTAATATATTGAAACTATGTAAATGCAATAAAATAGTTGTTTTTGGGCCAATTAAGCTATTACCCACAATTCTAGCATGCGATGTGGCATCAGGAGTAAGCCATTAAAATCTCAGTTACTAAATAATCATATTATTCTTTATACATGTAAAGAAACTGTCGTGGCACAGGACGTTCCCTATGTGGGACAGTTGGTTCGTTCGAGCAGTACAACACTTTGATCCCATGGGTTTTCGTACGCCTGACAGTGCCGATGCCCTGCGCATAAGACTTAAAATACTTGCAATTATTTGGCTCTGAAGATAAAGCCTAAAGTTTTTATTTTGCCATACATGTTTGTTGCATATTTTTCGAAAAATCATTCATAAAATACATTAAATTTAACATATCAAGACTTTTATTGAGTTATGTATATTGCATATTTATATGGTGTGAGGTTGATGGAGTCGTACACCTGGTAGTATCTGAGGGAAACTGCAGTTCAGCAGCTCCCATGAGCAAGTGCGGTGGCGCGCCATGTCTACCGGAGGGCCGGAGGCAGATGTCCTCACAGAACGATGACGGTGTGGGAACTGAAGGGTCAAATAAGATCAGCCATAATCAACAACTAGGCTCCAGCTGAGTTTTAACCTCACATAGAATCCATGTGGTAAACGCATGGAGCCCAAGCAGGCGGAATCTTGAGCAAATGGCTTATACAAATCATACTTATATGCATGTCATATTGCTCGGCCACCTACTCGGGCCTCGCCCTCAAGGTGCCATTTGATTTGGCTCACGAGATGACCCATCTTATCTGATCCTGGCTGGCTGGTCATCTTATTGATGACTACAGTCTACTCAATTAGTCTGGTATCAAAATGCCTATGCTAGACCGCTCATCAGGGAGGAACGTCCTACCCAAATTGAGGTTATAGAGGCGATTTCTATAATGAGAAAGCTGCAGGCATATGTGATATCCCTGCTGAACTGCTAAAGGTTGGGCGGTGAATCTATGGCATGGGGCTTGCATACGGTCTTGACTGTCATCTGGCAGTCTGGTCAATTCCCCTTGACTTGTTGAGAGGTGTGGTCATCTCTCTCTGGAAGGGGAAAGGGGATCGATGGGACTAGCAACTACTGTGGCATCACACTACTCGGTATATCAGGCAAGGTCTTCGCCCACATCCTTCTGAATTGAATCAGTGACCACCTACTCAGGCAACAAAGATCGGAGCATTCTGGATTCACTCCTGGAAAGTCCACAATAGACTGTATCCTAGCACTGTGGAACACTATCGTGAGTTCGGCCATGGCCTACTTGCAGCCTACATCAACCTCAAGAAGGCATTTGACTTGGTGCATTCTGAGACTTAGGGGAATTCCTACATGAATTATTGGCCTAATAGCAAACCTATATACTGGTACTGAAAGTGCTGTAAAATGTGGTAGGGCCTATCAAACTTTTTCCCTGTTAATCTAGGGGTGTCCTTACACCAACACTTTTCAACACTTGCATGGACTGGATGATGGACAGTCCAAAGTCAGTGTGGAGCAACACTGGGCAATATCAAGGTCATAGACCTTGACTTTGCCGATGATGTTGCTATCCTATGTAAGTCTCTGGGATCGCTGGTGGCGGCTCTTGATACATATAGCAATGAGGCGAAGCCCCTGGGCCTACATGTCTCCTGGACCAAGATGTAGGATTTTGGGCCCTGTTAAGGAAACCTGTTCAGTCAACACATACTTGCAGTGATAACGTTGAACCTACAGAGAACTTTACATACCTTGGTAGCATAGGCCATGTCTCTGGGCTGTCAGATCAAGAAGTCAGTATTGATCTGGCAGCAGGGGCCATCGATCAACATGAGCATTTGAAGATGTTGGTATCTATGCAGAAGGACCAAGCTAAGTGTCTTCAAGGCCTTGATTCTGTCAGTTTTGCTGTATGGGAGTGAAACGTGAATGCTATCTAGTGCCTAGGAGTCTTGTCTTGATGCCTTTTGTATCAAGTCCCTATGCCGGATCATGTGATACAGTTGGCAGGACCTTGTGTTCAACCAACGGCCACACTGTGAGACTGGCATGGGACCAGTTTATATATATATATATATATATATATATATATATATATATATATATATATATATATATATGTATGTATATCTATATCATATAATATATATATATATATATATATATATATATATATATATATATATATATATATATATATATATATCAGATGATAAAAATATTATATAATATATATAATATTATAATATATATATATATATATATATATATATATATATATAATATAATATATATAATATTATATATATATATATATATATAATTATATCATATTATTATATGTATATATATATATATATATGTTATATATGATATATATATATATATATATATATATATATATATTTATATTATATATTATATATATATATATATTATATATATATATATATATATATATAATATATATACATATATATATACATATATACACATATATTTATATATAATACATACATATATATACACACGTGTGTGTGTGTGTGTGTGTGTGTGTGTGTGTGTGTGTGTGTGTGTGTGTGTGTGTGTGTGTGTGTGTGTATATATATATATATATATATATATATATATATATATATATATATATATTACCGAAATCAATGGATATGCTAGGGGGAGGGGTGCTGTCCCTCCTACCCAGCAAGCGCTGTGGGCTGTGGGTCCCATTGGGAGGGCAAATGTTGTGGCGTAGGATGGGAACGAGAGTTACTTGTCCCCCTGCACCCCAGCAGGCGCCAACCAACCATGAGGCTTTTGGGGCAAAGCCCTAGGGAACCCCACAGGCGGGTGGTGGGCCTCACCCCCTTTATCTGGGGCAGTGTCAGTGGGAATGGCAGAGGTGGCGTACACCAAAGCGATTGCCTGAGGCTTAACTTCCAGTGAGTTATCCAGGTAGGCACTTGGAACAACCAGTTCTTGCAGCAGGACAAGCGGTTACCCCTTGTATCTGTGGATATGAGATGTCTGTTGGCCCCCATGGCTTTGGAGCTGATCCCTTCAGTGAAAACAGCCTTCTTCTCCCGGACTTTGCTAGGTACCAGAGAATGAGGATCTATGGCTCCTGGTATCATGCCAACCCGCATCACTGGACATGGTATTGAGATATGGGTACTGTGGCCAAGGAGATTGACCACATTCTTGTTAGCACACAATGGAGGATCCTCCAGAATTGCAGGGTTTACAAGAGCAGCCAGTTCTGTGGCACTGACCATAGGCTAGTAGTGGCTACCCTATGGTTCCACTTCAAAACTCCCCGTCCCTCCAGTGGCCACTCTAAGGTGTTTCACTTGGACAGACTGAGGGAGGAGTGTGCCCATGGGTTCACTACGGCAGTCTCTGATCGAATTACAGAACTTGAAAACGTGATGGACTCAGTTTCTCTGTAAGAGTCCTTCAAGCACGGAACACTCAAAGCAGCGCAGGAGTCCGTTGTTGTATATGCGAGGACAAGGCAGAATTTCATCTTCCTGGAGACTCAGGAGGCCACTGAAGCATGTCACATGACTCGGCTGAATGGTAATCAGGTCGTACATCGCTCTTTAGTGCGTAAGGCTCGGACACCTTCCAAGCACTGAGAAATCTGAACTCTAAACCCTCCTTGCGGATAACTGCAGTCCGCTCAGTGGATGGACAGATCATCTCAGATCATGTTGGGCTGAGTACTGTGAGCATATGTACCAGATAGACCCTTCAACAGTTAGCTTGGATGCAAGTGGTAGCACAATACCTGTGCCAGATCCACCCATCAGCGAAGAACCTCTAATAGAGGTTAGGATGGCGATTTCTAATCTGAAGTGTGGGAAAGCCACAGGTATAGGTAATATCTCTGCTGAACTTCTAAAGACTGGGGGTGAACCTATGGCACAGGGTTTGCATGTAGTCTTGACTGTCATCTGGCAGTCTAATACCATTCCTCCTAACCTGTTGAGGGGTGTGGTCATCCCTCTCTGGAAGGGGAAAGGGGATCGTTGGGACTGTAGCAACTACAATGCCATTACACTGCTCAGCATACTAGGCAAAGTTTTTGCCCAGATTCATCTGAAATGGATCCGCGACCACCTACTAAGGCACCAGGGAGTCACTCTTGGCAAGTCAACAATAGACAGTATCCTAGCGCTTCAAGTGGAACGCCGTTGTGAGTTTGGTCATGGATTGCTTGCAGCCTACATCGAACTCAAGAAGGCATTTGACTCGGTGCATTGAGAATCACTATGGGAGATTCTGAGACCTAGGGGAATTCCAACACAGATTATTGGACTAATAGCAAGTCTATATACTGGTACTCAAAGTGCTGTGTGTGGGTCTGTCAAACTTCTT
>NC_051395.1:22010719-22035460 GCF_015228065.2 Penaeus monodon | reverse complement strand
ATATTTGCAAAAATCTTAGTTTGCATGTCCCTAAATTTTGAATGCCAGTGTGATCAGTTCATATTTATCTATATTCTGTAATGTGCATAAGTTTTTTTGTTTTGTAAATGGAAGTAACATAATATTATGGATGTAAATTTTCAAATGAAACAAGCTTATATTAATCTTTTTTTCATGTCTTACATTAGTTGCTTGTTTTGCATGTTAAATTTATCATTTCTTTCCTGTCTGTAAAGCGAAGTCAGTAAAATAAAATATTTAGTAGAGATCTCTGCCACCCTTAAGCAAAGTTGACCGATTTTGAAAAAGGATTTTTAGTTATAGACAAGAAACATATTCATATAAGGTATATCATATAGCCAGTATATTATCAATATTTATTCAGAGTAAAAATGCCATGACCTTTCATTCATTAACTATTGTATGCAGTTATTACTGTAAACCTTAATTTCTTATCAAGATATTCTAAAAGTTTAAAAGTATTGACCATTTTGAATAGGTGTAATTGTCTTAGCTATTAGTCAACTGGTATAATACATTTATTTTGAAGAACCACAGTAAATAATGAAGGATTTTTAAGAAAAATCTGTTCCTAGATATGTATTATACAGCATGTTTGTGCAGGATATGTAGTAGTACTGTTGCCTTTTGCACAGTTTGACACTACATTTAGAGAAAAGTCTGTACTTATATTGTAAATATGATATTGGAAATCAGTTGACAGTTTTACAGAATGCAGTACATTGCTTCAGAATATTTGACTGCAGTAGAAATCAGACAAAAAAGTAATGCAGTTATATAGCCATTTGGTTTAAAATACTCTGGAATTATCTTTTAAAAATGTTCTACTGAAGTTCATAAAATATGTGAATCATTATTCAGTAAGGCAAAATAAAGGAAAAGGTAAGATGATATCCTAGATTATACCTGGGATATATGCTGAGAATGTGAGAGGAAATTTTTAAAAATTAAATTTATAGAAATACAAATGCAAATACATACATTTATACTCACAAATATTGTGTAGTAAACATCTTTCTATTACAGCTAAGAATTGTCCCCATGTAACTAAACAAAAAATCTTTACACTAAAAAAAAAGTATTACACAAGTTCCTCCCCCAAAAAAAAAACTAAGAATATGTATATTAATTACCTAATCATTTAAACTAGTAAATATTTCTTTTTTTCTGTTCACAATGGGATTGCACTTTTAAAATTCATATTTACTTCCAGTATATCAGCAAAAACAATTTTATGAAGGGCATGCAGCTGACTTGTGTAATGAATACATTTCTAATACATATGTATCTTCTCCATTTATGAAAATTCTATACTGAATTTATCTTTACCATCAAGCTGTTTTTTCAAGCAGTTAATTATGTCAATTACATAGAGTAAGTCAGTCATTTTCATTACTACATAGCATGTTAAAATTAAATATGTAGTGTAACACAAACATCATAATGTATATTCTAGGGGAAGAAAGTGATAGTTAGATATTTTTTACAGTATCATTGATCCATGTATTATTATTTTGATTAAACAGGATTTAAAATATATATAGTTAAATATTGTATATGATGTTTAAATATTTGATTTGATAATACACATAATGGATAAACCAATATATGAATTTTATTAACCAAGGTACTGTGAAAGTGTTAGTGTGTGGCTCAATATACATTTGATGTTACAGAGATTTTAATCAATTTCTCCATAGTCAGAAATTAGCATATATGTAATGTAAAATTACCATAAATTGAAGGCCCTTCCTTACATTTTTTATATTTATTCTTTTTAAAATAATTATTTTATATTTTTAATATTATTTTATTTATATATATTTATTTTTTTTATTTATTTATTTTTTTTTTCTTAACCCATCTCGCATATATTCACATATACAAAAGTAATTATGTGATATATGTATAAATTTCAGTATATATATATATATATATTATATTATATTATATATATATATTATATATATATAATAATTATATATATATTATATATTATTTATATATATATATAATATTATATATATATATATATATATATATATAATATATATATAATATATATATTATATATATATATATATATATATATATATATATATATATATATATATATACTGACATTTACATATATCACATGAATACTTTTGTATATGTGAATATATGCGAGATGGGTTAAGAAAAAAAAAAATAAATAAATAAAAAAAATAAATAAATAAATAAAATATTTAAAAATATAAAATAAATTTTAAAAAGAGGAAAAAAAGAAAAATGTAGGAAGGGCCTTCAATTTACTGGTATTTTACATTCACATATATGCGTAATTGTCTGACTATGGAGAAATCTGATTAAAATCTCTGAACATCAAAATGTATGTTGAGCCACACACTAACACTTTCACAGTACCCTTGGGTTAATAAAATTCTACTATTGGTTTATCCATTATGTGTATTCATCAAATCAACATTGTTAGCATCCATATACCATAGCTTACTAATATATTTAAATCCTGTTTAATCACATAATAATACCACTGGATAATGATACCTGTAAAAAAATATCTAACTATCACTTTCTTCCCCAGAATATACATGTATGTGTTTGTGTTACCTACAATATTTAATTTTAACAATGCTTATGTAGTGAATGAAAATGACTGACTTCTCTATGTAATTGACATAATTAACTGCTTGAAAACAGCTTGATGGTAAGAGATAAATTCAGTAT
Source organism: Penaeus monodon (assembly GCF_015228065.2). Lineage (NCBI taxonomy): Eukaryota > Metazoa > Arthropoda > Malacostraca > Decapoda > Penaeidae > Penaeus > Penaeus monodon. The sequence continues at coordinate 22,032,712 of NC_051395.1, read as the reverse complement.
AAGAATTTTCTCATAAATGGAGAAGATACATATGTATTAGGAAATGTGTATTCATTACACAAGTCAGCTGCATGCCCTTCATAAAATTGTTTTTGCTGATATACTGGAAGTAAATATGAATTTTAAAAGTGCAATCCCATTGTGAACAGAAAAAAAGAAATATTTACTAGTTTAAATGATTAGGTAATTAATATACATATTCTTAGTTTTTTTTTTGGGGGGAGGAACTTGTGTAATACTTTTTTTTTAGTGTAAAGATTTTTTGTTTAGTTACATGGGGACAATTCTTAGCTGTAATAGAAAGATGTTTACTACACAATATTTGTGAGTATAAATGTATGTATTTGCATTTGTATTTCTATAAATTTAATTTTTAAAAATTTCCTCTCACATTCTCAGCATATATCCCAGGTATAATCTAGGATATCATCTTACCTTTTCCTTTATTTTGCCTTACTGAATAATGATTCACATATTTTATGAACTTCAGTAGAACATTTTTAAAAGATAATTCCAGAGTATTTTAAACCAAATGGCTATATAACTGCATTACTTTTTTGTCTGATTTCTACTGCAGTCAAATATATCTGAAGCAATGTACTGCATTCTGTAAAACTGTCAACTGATTTCCAATATCATATTTACAATATAAGTACAGACTTTTCTCTAAATGTAGTGTCAAACTGTGCAAAAGGCAACAGTACTACTACATATCCTGCACAAACATGCTGTATAATACATATCTAGGAACAGATTTTTCTTAAAAATCCTTCATTATTTACTGTGGTTCTTCAAAATAAATGTATTATACCAGTTGACTAATAGCTAAGACAATTACACCTATTCAAAATGGTCAATACTTTTAAACTTTTAGAATATCTTGATAAGAAATTAAGGTTTACAGTAATAACTGCATACAATAGTTAATGAATGAAAGGTCATGGCATTTTTACTCTGAATAAATATTGATAATATACTGGCTATATGATATACCTTATATGAATATGTTTCTTGTCTATAACTAAAAATCCTTTTTCAAAATCGGTCAACTTTGCTTAAGGGTGGCAGAGATCTCTACTAAATATTGGTTTATTTTACTGACTTCGTCTTTACAGGACAGGAAAGAAATGGATAAAATTTAACATGCAAAACAAAGCAACTAATGTAATGACATGAAAACAAAGATTAAATATAAGCTTGTTTTCATTTGAAAATTTACATCCATAATATTATGTTACTTCCCATTTAACAAAACAAAACAAAAACTTATGCACAATTACAATGAGATATTAGATAAAAATATTGAACTGCATCACACTGGCATTCAGAAGCTAATGATACGACCAGATAAGGATGTGTGAGCTATGCGCAAGTCACTGGAAAGTTTGGCAAATCCACTCACAAGCTTGACCTAATGGCTACTTTGCTATGGTTCCTGCTCCCAATCACCACTGATGCTAGAAGATCTATTTAATAAATATTTCCCCCCCCTAAAATGAAAGACATACTCAAACTTCTAAGTTACAATTTGTCCCTTTTCAAAAGTTATATTTCGACTTCCAAGTTTTAAAAAGAAAAAGGAGGAAAACATCAACACAATGAACTTTGCGGAGTGAAATTTGTGTTTACAAAACAATTTGAAAAGGGTCGCAAAGGTAAAAAACTCCAGTGCTTGGTAAACATTTTGGCAACTCCTTGATAATCCTACATACACTGATTAACTTAGCATCCACACCTCTCATGTCATCTTTTTTTTTTTTTTTTTTTTTTTTTTTTTCCAACATTTAAATTACTGTGGAAGGACAGATTTTGGTGAAGTCCATAGACAACATGAAGATACAACAAGGTCCTATTTGGAATATCAAATATTTCTATTTACATTCACTGGCTATTTAAAAGGATCAGCAAAAAAGAAAAAAGAAAAGAAAAGAAAAAGAAAAAAAAGAATGGCACTTCTACACTTCTTGAAGACCAAAAGATATTGTTCTTAAGCAAAGAGGTGGTACAATGCTTGCAAACAAAAAACACCTCCTAATAAAGCAGAATGCAAGTCCTAAACAGTCCCTGAATATTGTTGAGTAAAAGATGGGCACATAGCTTCTGATTTTGTTACATGACTATGTATTTGTATACACTATGTAGGAAAGCTTTCTTTCTCAAACAGTTTCTTCAGCACAAAAATGGCTATTAGAAAAGTTATATTCTGTTTTACATTCTCTTAAAGTTATGGATTCTCCATCCAGCTAAAGCCCTTATAATGTCATTCGGGAACCTCAGATACTTAAAAACACGAAACTAAAATCCTGAATGTCAACATAAAACATTTCACTTCTTTTCTGTGACCTGACCCAATGTAATATAATAGAAAAATCATTCATTATATGGTATGGAAAATAAGTATAACCTTTTCTAACTACTCCATTACAAGTATTAAGGAACCCTTTATTTAAACAAACTCCTTGATATGATTTAGCAACAAGTTTCACAAAACATGTGGAGCTTGCATCATACTGGAGAGGTACAAAATCCTGTAGGTTTGAGGGATATATTGCCAACCAGTCCCTCCTATAGCATCACTGGGAATAATGAAGAATGCATGACTATTTTATCTAAGATTTAAATCACAGCTGATATTTTCCTCACTGCCTGTGGATCATGCATGCATCAAGCCCTAAATAGATGTTTTGGGCTATATTACCTTATATTAAGCTCTTAACCTACAGGGACTGCTCATCAGTATATTCCCACACCTACAGTGTAGTAAATGGGCAAAACAAAAAAAATCTAAAAAATAAAGACAATTAAGAAACATTTCTTTTTTAAGTCACACTTGACTTATGATGCAGTGGTCAGTTTACTTTGCTGAATAATAGAAGTCTTGCGAACAGGCACAGACTCTGGGGTGGGGATGGCTTCTCCAGTGGGCTGTGCTAAGAGTGGAGGCATTCGTGACTTGGTTGCTGGCTTCTGTTTAGCCATCTGGTAATCTCCCGAATCGAAGTATTTTTGCTAGAAAGTACAACAGCATAATTATATTTCTATTATATAGCCAGTGATTGTCTAACATATCAATTCCTCATATCTGACAATTTAAACTCTTTCCATACAAACTAATGTCACTATTAATACCACAAAACAGCATTATTATTACTTATTTTATATATTAAAATAAAATCTTAAAAGACAGGAGTCAAGCCTTTCACAGAAATATGCTTAAAAAACAAAAACAAATTTCAATAAACCAAGCTCACACTCAAGTTTCAGGAGCCCCCCAATGTAGCTATTATCAGAAAAAAAAGAAAGAAAGAAAAACTAATAAATAAAATGCAGAATATGACAAAAAACTACTGAACACTTACTCCCTTTGCCAGCCTCTTTTGAAGAAATGCTGAGTGGCCTGCCATTGGTCGCCCTACAATGGGATACTTTGATCGCAGTTTTGCTTCTTCTGCAGCCTCAATACTCGCTGCACTCATAGGGGGCTGAAAACAAAATAAGCATTCAAGACTTCTGGCAAAAGTCACTTTGTAAATGCCTTTGGTCGACAAATTAACAAAGAAAAAAGTAACCATGGCTAAGAAGAGTATGAGGGGAAAAAGAAAACAGATGTCAACTGGTTGAGAAAAGAAGACAAGAGTATGTGGTATTCAAAGGTTACAGTAGTTAAAAGATTTACAATATAGGATAATGATTAAGATCAGCAGTACTAACCTAGCTGTATGAAGTCTACAGACTAAGTAAATGTTTTCCATATTTGGTATAGATCTAAATTATCAACAAATGAAGAAGAGTCAGGATCTTATCAAAATTCATCCCATCAACTACAAAGCCTCTGGGCTAGTACAGTGGTAACATGTCGACCTCTCATCCAAGGGGTCGGCGGTTCGTGCGCTGCCCAGGCGCGAGAAGTTGCAACTGTCGCCTGGAGATTACTGCTGTGGCTGGGCACCACGGCGGGTAAGGATTAGGTTCAGCCGAGTCAGCATTAGTCGACAGGCCGGGCTCCCCTCAAGGCATAGCCCAGGCAAGGCTAAGCTTCGCATATCAGATTTATCCTTATCAACTACAACTTACTACAATTGTTATATTCATAATTTATAGATATTTTACTGTTGTAAAACTAAAGATATTTGTTCCTAGCACTAACCAGAATGTATTTGATGAATATAAAAATCCAAGTAAAATGCCTCACAAACACTTCAGTGTTCAAAACTGAAGAAGCCTACAGGTATTTAACCCAACCACCACAGATTTGTGTTCTGTCCCCTGTAGTTTTTTTTGTGAATTTTGTTACATACATATGGCTCCACATGTGCTCAGCCGGCAAGGAGTCTATCAGTAGGCCCTAGTGACTGATCCTGATTTTCCTATTCCTTGAATTTGTAGGAAAGTAATTTAAAAAAAATATATAATTGATATCAATACTGTAATTGTTATTGATGTTATGATTATCAAATTGATACTAAAATCTTGGTAACATTTAAGACAATGAAATAAAACAAAGTCAATAGTTCTAGATACATTCTAGCATAAGAAAGATTAAATGAGTTAACTCCACTTTAAAGTTAACAATTTGTATGAATTTGTCAGTTTTGACTTTTGTATATGAAATGCATGCCCTCTACTCATATCAAAGTGCTCTGAATACATGAGTTGAAAGTGAACCTGGAAGAATTACGGGCTCCATGCAATGTTTTTAATTTCAAATGTGAATATTTATAGACCTTTTCATGTAACGTTTAGATAAAAAATAAACAAACAAAATAAATAAATAAATAAATAAATAAAAAATAAATAAAACAATAAAGGATAAATTACACAATTACTAAGCCAGTATTATTTGCATCATTCCTCAGCTTTCTCTTATACTTTCCCCTTGCAGATTTTAATAGGATACAAATTAATATTCATGGCACTGATACTCCAAGCAATGTGATTTCTCTTCACATGCACTCTTCCAATTTTGTTTTACCTATTTGTAAGCAAACCCTTTGCAATCACTGCAATCAGTGTTTAAATTGTCTGACAATTTAATTGTTCATTTACATCTTAGCCCTAAACTGCCCAATGACAAATTCATAATATAGTCTCCACTGGCTTAGATTGAATAAGTAATTACCGAACCCATTCAATCAGATACATTAGTTAAAGATTTAACTCTAAAATACAAGATGATAATTAAGGCCACCAGTACCAACCCATCTATAGAATAAGCAAATCTAAATTATCTATAATATGAACATCAATCAAGATTTTTACTAAATACGACCAAATCAACTACAAATTAACAACAATTATCATATTCCCAATCTTTATACATATAAACCTACACTCTTTGACAAGAACAAGTCAGTCTGAGGGCAGCTTCACACAATCAGTCATCAGAATTAGTATGTATCTGGAGTTTTTTTTTCTAAAGTTTTTGATAGGGTATGATTGTGAATGCATTCATTATTTATATCATAATGATAAATCTATCATTCTAGTGAATTTATTGTTACTACTTGGTGGCTCATGGTAATTAAATTCTTTCCTAATCCATAAGATTACAGAATAAGTTAAGTTTCTTTTGTACTCTGTAGAACTGAACTGATGAACCCTGTACTACAGGGAAGGAAACATCAAGGTTATCCCAATTACCTCAATGCCAAAACGGGCATCGTTTCAGTTTTTCAGGGGGTGGAGGTAGGGAGGTTGTTTAATGAAGAGAACACAATCATTTTTTGGGGTGCTGCAACCCCCCCCCCCCTGCCTTTTGTTGTTGTTGTTGAATCCTTTTAAAGGTACAAATAGAACCATAAATATGTAATTTAGGTAATAATAATAATAATAATAATAAAATTGTGGGAGCATGGCAAGCTAGGCCGGGATACTCAAAACAACCTATCCTTTCCAAGGTTGAGGACACTGTAACCACCTTACTACACTGTACTTTTCAATCTGCTTACTACATTGTAACCAGTCTATATTCAAAAAGGTTTTAAAATGTGGTATGCAGTTAGCTATGAGATTTGCGAAGTTCTGGCTTCGCCCGGGCCTTTCACTTATGGCCCGGCCTGTGTCAGCTTTTTATGGATGTCTCATTTGTTTCTCTGACACTCGGTGCTTACCGTGGCGGTGGGATTGCCAGCAGGCGCTCCTGTAGCCATGGTGTAAGCATTCGCATAATCTCTTTACCAGCACGACGGCTGTGTTCTGCGGGCTTTGTCTTAGGAATTGCATGTGCACACAATTCTCTAAGTAATGTACAAGTGTAGTGTTTGGCTCGCTGCAATGCATGCAACACCTCTCTTCACATTCTATTGTTTGTATGATCTGCCATACACAGTGGTAACCTAGGCACGTGGTATGCAGCTGTAAGTTTAATGATTACCTTGTAAGTTAATTCCACAGCCTGCCAAGACTGGGCATTATCAGTAGGTGACTGACCAATCAGCAGTCAGGCTACTTGACATAACCAATGGAAAACCACGGACCTGAGATGTCTTATTACCATGTCTCCAACAATCAACAGCATGGATGGCCCAGTGACTGTCTGCTGAGTATATTTCCAGTGATTCAACCAAGAGTTGTAAAATAGAATTTTAATATACATTATTCCTCAGATTTCAAGCACAGATATGCTTGCAAATACATGGTAATTCAAGTATTATGTATCTAAAATAGTTCCTAAATTCTTAATATTGTGTTTATAAGTACCACATTTGACTCATTGTTATAAGGATTTTCTTCAAACATTATAGTAATACATGCTAAACTAACTTTTTGAACCAGTGGGGGGGGGGGGGCACCAGACCAAAAATTATAATTCTATGTAAAAGTAAATCAATACATAAGAGTATCTGAATCACTGGAATGATACTATCTTAAAGTATTGTTTAATTGGATATTTGGCACTATAAAAACTGAAGTATAAGGAATCCGTGATATCACAAAAAATGTGTATCTTTTCATGGAAACATTCTATGAGTTCCCTACAATAGTTTTTCAACCTCTAATGTTCGTTCATGAAGATAAGCAGTTTGATGTCTATCAATGCCATTCATAATCAACTTATATTTGATTTAAAAAATAAAAATAAAGCATGGAAAGTAAAGAAAATATTACCGTTAAAATTGTTATCGTATCAAATGTGGTAAAGATATGTTACAGTCAAATAATGGTTTCTGTCAACTTTGTAATTAGGAAATAAACTGTACTATAAATACCAATATCAAAGGCAGCAAACTGTTATGGCTAATTATCTAGAATAAGAGCATACTGTATGAAAATCAAGTAGTCATAAACTATTACATTAAATTACACTAATATCCAACCATGACAGAGCTTATGGTAATGACTTACAAGAGGACTATGCACCAACTAAGAAAAGAAATGTAATGATCATAACTCACACCCATAACAAAAAGATTTGTAAATGTAAAGGCCTATCGTCTGGAAATGTCTATGGCTTCTGTACTTTTATTCTTGGCAGTGGTCAACAAACCTCTTCGACATACTTTGGCAAGACAGCTTGTATGTCTCCCTAGTGACAACCGAATAATGAATTAGTCCCAATTTAACCATTTCAGATTTATCAACCTTTGCTAGAGCATGAAGTGCAGAAGCTACAGCATCACTAGAAGTAGCCCTATTCTGGATAAATATCCATAATGATTAACAGCAAATTGTTGGATAAAACAGAAATAAAATTACGTTTTTAAATTTCCAAATCACAACCGTAAGTGTGGACCTCAGGATTTCTTTCGGTAATGAACTGTTACATGTTGCCAATACTCTCCCTAAATATAAAAATAGTAATTTTTCACAATACCTTCATATAACCAATTGCAGTGATTTTGGTATCGAAAGAATCCTCTCACCTTCTAGAACATATTTATGAAGGAATTCTGCCACTGACCCCCACCCCCCCCAATCCACTCATTCTTGGCCCCGATTGCAAGGGAGGGCATGGATGGTATTGGGGAAGTTGTGGGGTAAACTAACTTAATGAAGATATCTCACTATACTGCTGGATACAGAAGGCTGTGCCTCCTGCGATACCCCCATGGAAGGCTGTCACCCTCAACGCCCGCTCAGGAAAACAAAATCCTCCATGTACATACAGCAGGATAGCGTACCTAATTGGCGCTCCCACATGTCCGTGCTACATTCTACCCAGCAGTGAATGGAGGATTTTTTGTTTCCACTGCAAGGGGTTGGAGGTGCCAGTCCCCCAGAAGGGGGATTGCAGGGGGGAAAAGCCTGCATTAAGCAATATAGTGACTGATTCTGTGTATGTTACTCATATTTTACTTGCAAATGTCCCTGGTACCTCAAGTCCTCCCCTGCTACCTGGGCCAAGATTGTTTTCGAGGTTAGTTTTGACATGTATAGGAGAGAGCGGGGGATCCATCGATGCCAAAATCGTCGAGATCGGTTATGCAAAGGTATTCTGAAAAATGACTATAAGAATAGAGGAAAAGTAGGGACGAAAAAAATATATATACTGACAAGTTTTTTAAATAAATAAAAAACCTGAACCAACGCGATTCTGTTCAATTCGTTTCCGTTGCCAATTACTCGAAGTCACTGTAAAGGCTCAGACCCGTTCATTATCAATATCAGCGATTTTGATTAATAACTCCATTCAATTTTGAGAAACAGCCCAAACTCCCTAAATATTTACGCAAATAAGTGTTTTGTTTTTGCATCCATATTGGTTCTCTTCCCTTCACCTCTTTCTTTTCCTCTCCTCCTTCGGGCGACTGCTCTTCCACTTTCTCAAGAGCTCCACTCTCCGCTTTCTGCTCGGTGTCCGACATCGTCAGTCAACTAACTATGAATCGAGGGAGAAGGAAACGGTTAAATTGGCGTCTCGAAGGGAAAAGCAGTGAAACTTTTGGTTACACTCAGGTGTGGATTGTCACCGTCTGCAAGCAAATGCCTTGTGAGTGATATATCTTTTGAAAATGTTCTTATATTTTTTTACCTTTTAGTATCTATTAAATATTATTGGTATAAACTTATTAATTTAGAATACAAGTGGGTATTTTTTTTCTTTTTATCAATTTGGGTTTGCTCTAACCGCTGATCAATACGACTGTATCCGAAACCATTGAATAGACAAAAAGTGAATTTTATTTATTTATTTATTTATTTTAAATGGAATACTTTTTATATAATATATATGGCAGAATGGTAGAAAATAACTACAAATCAATTACTATTGCTAAATAACCTTGAGTAGATGGAGGATCACAAAAAATATATATATTCTCACAAATGGCCTATTTGATATTTGCTCGTCTAAACCTGCTGAAACACACAATTACCCTATCCTGATTAAAACTTTTAATTCAAGATTTCATGAAGGATCATAAAACCGTGAAACCCTATAATATTTCAGCAGGAATTCGGAATCACCCTTCAGTAGGAGACTGGCCGGCATCATGGCTGCACGAGTGACGAAATCTCTGGTGAGAATTCTCATTTCTATGTTTTAATCTGTGTTCCATGTGTTATCGTGGCCTTCTCAATGTGAAGTAAACCTTTCAGTTCACCGGCCTTCTTAATGAAGAGAGAACGATATAGAGGTTTGTAGGGAAGGTCACCTTGCACATAATGGGTCGCCGCGCCGGGTGTATCACTTTCCTGTTTCGTGAATAAAGTGAGAGAGAAGCAGGCTTATGATCTGTGAATTACCAGAGGATCTTGTATCATTCCTAATAATTTGTAACTTTACAGGAATGAAGACAAATTAAAGGAATATGCGATAAAGATTGATGTATGGGTCTCCGAGTGGCAGTCCCTTTAAAAAGTAAAGGTGACTTCAAGAGCACATACCTTCGCATGTGCTTCCCCTTATGAAATACCATTAAGTGTTACATAATGGTATAATATTTGACTTTCTGCTATTTATAGTTGCTGGGAAACAGCAAAACTAAGCTGTTTCCAATAATCTACACTGTTAGACGTTTTTACTTTCTTGTAGTGTCCTCTGTACACACCATTAAAGTTAATCTGGCATTAACATTTAAACTCAAATTTTAATCCTGCTCATGTGCAAAAGGAGCTAGTTAATAGGTGCTTGTTACCGAGATGTGATGCACCCACCAGTGAGTCTCAAAACCAGGGTGTCATGCGAACCCCAAAGCCCAAACCTAACCTTTCCTACCTTTTATTTATTCACTAGACAGGAGGGGCAACCCCCCCCCCCCAGCTGGAGTAACTGTACCTGTTACGACGCTTATTTCTTTTGGTCTATAAGTTGGTAGTGTCTATTTCCCTCCATCTCTGCATCACTCTCAGTAACATTAAACATTTTATTACTCTATTTTTGATCCTCTATACAAGAGGAGTGTCCATTTCCTTCTGTCTTTGAACTTTGCTCTCATTAACATTAACCAGTTAATCCCACCAATCATGTATTGATATGTAATGACATCATAGAAAATACGAGTTGAGTTGCCATTACTATTATTCTTAGTATAAGAACGAGGGGAGCCCGCTGTCCAGTGAGCACGGACATGGCTGTGGACCTGATGTGACCCAACCTGGGAAAGTACACTGAACTTCAGGTTGCGGGGTCGTGCTGCTACATTAGTGTACTTGTTACCAAGAGTGATGCACCTTCCAGAGACCAAGTGGCAGAACTAGAGCATCATGTGAACCCAAAAATCCAAACCTAAGCTCTCCATCCTTCTATTTATTCCCTGGATGGGGGAACCCCTCCCTGTATCCCCCTTTATTAGCATTTCATACCAACTTATAGATAACAAGCATTAAGAACTCTTGCTGTGAGAGTGTTGTGTACTTAGTTTCTGAGTGGTGATATGCAGCAGATGTTTTTGTCATTTTTCAGTAAGGGTGAGTCTGGAGCAGCTCTACCTGTCTTGCTTATGACTATTTTGGTTAATATTACCAAGAGCAACACACAAAGATAGAGGAAAATGGACACTACCATCTTGTAGAACATAAAAAATAGAGTAGGAAACAGTACAGCTAAATCTGCAGAGGCCTCATATTTACTGGGAAATTATGAAAATAGGCCCTGCATGGCACTGCTCTCCTCCACATCCATGTTCACTTGCAAGGACCAAAACAAGTGTGAAGCCTAACTCATTATTGCGATCCATCAAGTAGTCAGTGTATTACTATACACTTGTGAGAATGATTATTTTGTAATCACCAGTGTTTGTTTTTCTGAATTCATGTATTTATTGGATTCTCTTACTTTTATTATACTTTTACGCTTTGGTAATTGTTTACAATATAATGTACAATAACCTTCAGCACATCCACGTTTTGCCACCGAGAGATTTGACAGGCTGTGTGACGCTGTTTGTTGAGAAACTCTCCTGAGAAATTTTTCATTTTAAGTGTTGCGTTGATTCCAGGTCATTTTTAAAGCCAGAACAAGTAGACATTAGTATCTATCTCACCCTGATATCTGAGCCCATCAAGTGCCCGAAATGCTGAAAAAAATTATTAGAAACCAAGGAATTCAGACCATAGATGGAAGCAAAGAAAAGTTCAGTCTTTTGCTGTATAGAAGTATGTGGGTATACCCTGGGGTTCTGGGCAGCAGAGTCCCCTCACTAGGGAATATTTAGATCGTATTTTCTTAAAGCCATGGGGTCCAGGGGGCGTAGCCCCCTGGCTAGGCATATATATTACCATGGGGGTCCAGGGGTGTAGCCCTCTGGCTAGGTGTATATATTACCATGAGGGTCCAGAGGGCATAGCCTCCTGGCTAGGGAATATATAGATCATAGTTAGATTGGTTTATTGGTTAAGATGCATTGTACAATTACCACAGGGGATCTGGATTATGTGAAATCCCATAGATTTATATCGAACGATAGGGTTGATTCCTGTAGAGTTTTTCGAAATTTAGGATGTCGGTCCATAGGAGTGGAGATATCTGTAGAGTTTCATTAGCTGTTTTTATTTTTTGTGCTGATTTACTTGCATTCTTTGGACAAAGTTTGGCTTGGGTTTTCGAAAAATCAACTTTTTAACATTTCATAAATCACACTTTGATTTCTACAGCTTCCTATTGACATCTTGTGCCCCCCCCCCCCCCCCTATCAGTTCCCAGTTCCCCACACATCCCCCAAGATCGGTGAATAGAGGAAAGGAAAAATTTTCCGTGCATGTCAACCAGGATTACAGTAAAATAACTGTATGTATACCTTGATGAAAACTAAGACACTTTTCATCTATGGCAAAAAGTGTGCAAATTGAAAATAAGGGAGATATAGGACAGACAAGAGAGAAGATCGCCCCTTCATTTTCTAAGTCCCTTCCATGTTTACCTCGCAAGAATCAAAACAAATGTGATGCGTTGTAATGATGCGCCACGTGTGGGGGACGAGACGTGTCCCCACAGGATTGGTACTCTGGTACTCTGGTGGTTTGTTCTTGAAGGTGTGTAGAAGTTAAAGTTGCCCTGATTCTTCTAGTTTTGCATTTTAAATTTAATTTTTGACCATTATTTCTAAAACTAAAATTACTAATTTCTCAATTAATTCTTCCTTGCTTTTTGATGAAGAAACACTTTAATGCCTAGAATGTCCACTACTCCTAGAACTACCTGCAACTTATAGAAACTGTTTTGATCTTTCTCTGATGTCAAATATAAGTCTTTGTGTGTCTTCCTCACATTTAATTTATTGGGTTACAGTTACCGAGAGTGACGCACTGAGATAGAGAAAAATGGACATTGCCATCTGGTAGAGCACAAAAAATAGAGTAGGAAGCAATATAAGTAAATCTGCAGCGGCCTTATATTAACCGGAAAATGACAAAAATAGGCCCTGCAGAACACCGCTCCGAGGCTAAGTCCCCATCCATGTTAACCTTGCAAGGACCAAAACAAATGTGACGCGTAACTCATTACTGCGATATAGCAGGTAGTCCTTGTATTGTAAGAATGATTATTTTGTAAATACCAGTGCCCGTTTTTCCAATTTCATATATTTAATGGATTTTTTTACTTTTATGATGCATCTTTTGCGTGGTTTGAAAATTATTTACACTATTTTATACAATATCATTGTGCGCCAGCGCGTTTCCCACCGGATGATTTGACGGGCCGGCAATGACATTACGTCGAGAAACGCTGGTGAGAAATGTTTTATTTCGTGTGCTGCATCGATTCCAGGTAATTTTGAAAGCCATATTGTGGATATACAGGACAAATAGACATTAGTCCCTATCACAGCCTGATATTTGAACCCATCAAGTGCCCCAAATGGCGAAAAAAAGTTATTATAAACCAAGCAATTGTGACCATAGACAGAACCGAAGGAACATTCGGTGTATCGCGATATAAAGGTATGTGATTTTACGCTAGGCGAAAATATTACAATAGGGGTCCATGGGGCGTAGCCCCCTGGCTAGGCATATATATTACCACAGGGGGTCCAGAGGGCGTAGCCCCCTGGCTAGGCGTAAGTATTACAACGGGGGTCCAGGGGGCAGAGCCTTTTGGCTAGGGAATATATAGATCGTAGTGTATAAATCCCACAGGGTTAAGATTAGGTTGGTTTATTGGTTAGGATGCATTGTACGATTACCACAGGGGATGTGGATTATAGGAAACCCCGTAGATTTTTACAGAACGACGGGTTTTATCCCTGTAGAGTTTTTTAAAATTTGGTGCGTCGGTCCGTAGAGTTTCAAAGATGGCGAGGGGCGTCCGTAGAGTTTCAATTGCTGATTTTTACCATTTTTTGTGCTTGTTTACATCATTCGTCGGACAATGTTTGGCTCAGGTTTTTGAAAAATCGACTTTTTAACTTTTCATTAATCACTTTCTTCGATTTCTGCAGCTTCCTATTGACTTCCTATTGCTATCTATTATCCCCCCCCCCCTTCAACCCCCGATTCCCCACGCATCCCCCAAGATCGTTGGGTAGAGGAAAGATATAAAAAATCCGATTTTGGAACTTAGTCTCTGAGAGGGTGCGTCGCTCTCGGTAACATTTACAATTTATTGATCTGAAAATTTGTTAGAAGCCTCCAGAACTTCATATCTATCAAATGCATTCTGTACAGCTTCAGACTTGGTTACTAGTCATAGTTTCCTTAATTTGATTAAGTTCTAGATCATATAATCTATTATTTATGTCAATGTAATCTCTTCCAAGCAGATTTTGCACTCAAAAAAAAAAAAAAAAATTGTCTTACATTCATCTTACAGTAGGTACATCATCCTGAATAACATTTTCATGCAACTCTAACCCTTCAGGATTTTCAACTTCAACATTGTGACTCATAGTGAATACAGTGACTAAACAAAACAGGAATTATAAATATACCAGTACTGCAGCAGTCACCAGTTAACCCACATAAACAATTACCCTGTCTTCAGTTACCTTATTTTAGACTACAGATCAATATTGGGAATGTAAATAACTTCTGTGAATACCTTGTTGTTCTCTTGCTGTGCTTGTCACTTCTGGTCCCTGTTGTTCTTGAAATGTTGTCGGTAGATGAACTAGACTGCTAGGGAAAATCAACTGCTCTACTGGCGCTGCAGCAAAGAACTGTACTTGATAGAAGCTGTAGGCAACTGACGTGTAGTACTGCCTTCTTGGATGGAATTTGACATGGCTTGTAATTTACTGTTGATGGATTTTCACTGACTTATGTGTTGAGGTTTACTAGGCTGAAGTTCTCTTGTGGGGTTTACTAGGCTGTAGTTATGCTCTCATGGTTTTTTACTTGGGTAGAGTTTTACTGGGGTGGAGATTTCCTAGGGTGGAGTTTTACTGTTGCTGTGGCCTTACCCTTTTTGTTGGACTTATTTTTTCTGAATGAATAGTTCAATGGATTCTGGAGAAAAACAGTTCTTGTTGCTTTTTCCTTTATTCTTCATTACTTATGAAATACAATTTCTACATGTTCATCCATATCTTCCATGTCAGTAGTCACACGTAAAACTGTAAACAAAACACGAAAAGTAACACTGTGGTGGCCAAGTGGTCATAAATACTAGTAAACTAATAATAATTCACACAATTAAATCAATTGAAGCACACCTTTGAATGCTAACAGACTTATAAAATGTAAACATTATAATAATAGGATAAATAAACTAGTACATAGAACGTAATTTACCTCCTACAATAGGGTCTGGTGCTGTTAGGTTACCACAGCTGCAGTTGAAGTTCAAATACCCATCACTGTATTCAACTTTGAAACATAATCTTTTAAAAAATTTTCATTCACCTATTCTTTCTTAATTGGGCTGCTACACTTACATTAAAACTGTTTTTACTTTATAGGCCCTTATAAACGATGCTTTTAATTTTGGGTGGCTGTCATTACTGCAGAAGTCTTGAAAAGAGAATGTCAGTCACAGGCTTCCTAGTTTTTAAAACTTGCCTCAATAGGATTTAGTTAGTTTTAAAAATAGATTGCTAAGTCCTGTAATGCAATTTTCTCTAAGTTCACAATATTTATAGTCTGGTATCAAGAACACTGAATGCATACCTCATTACTGCAATATGTTAACTAGTTTTGTATTACTACACACAGATAGGTTATACAAAAGGACCACACCAGCTAGGGAGAAATGATTGTTAGGGGGTCCAGAGTCAGAACCCCTGAGGAATATAAGGTGATCAATCAGGGTCTAGGGTTAGGATTGTATTTTAGTTCATATAGCATTGTTTGTGCAAGTTGTGTGTTTAGAATGGGTTCATTCATTTGTTTGTTCAGGTTGGGGATATTGTCTCAGATGGGTGCATTCCTGTTGTAAACTTACCATACAAGAGAGTTTTGAACGTAGGTTTGATAAAGTAGGAAATATAAACTTTAAATTTTATTATATTTTTTTTTCTCATGAATTGATTATCATTGAAAGAATATAGAAATAAAAAGTACTTAATACTGAAAAATTATGCTTAGTACCACAGGTATCTTTATATACAATGATTTGGCATTAAAATACATTGTCACAAAATGTTAGAGTAATTATATTGGATTTATCAAATATTGCTAGGAATGCATCCTGCTCACAAATTATACTTATCAAGGAAACATTGTTTATAAACCTCATTATCTGCAATATGTATAAGTTGTATAATTCAGTAGTTATTGATTACAAATTAGGCTGTGAAAGATGGCTTTCTTTAATTTATTTTCCTCTATTTGATGTAATATAACTGATCTCGTGTCTAGCTAGGATTATTTATGTCATATACATTATGAAATGCAAACTTTTTGTAAATCGTTATCAAGTAATTTACATTGGATATTTCCTATGTTGCTGCATCCAATACTTACATAAAATTGAATATTGCAATAATATGACATTAATGATTATATAACATTAGGATCTAGTTTCAATATTTATTATATTTTTTTATTAAAGTAATATAATTAGATAAAAAAAAAATAATAAAATAAAAAAATATATATATAATAAATATATATATATAGGATATTAAAATATATAAAAAATAACATAATATAATTATATATATATTATAAATATATATATATAAATATATAAAATATAATTATATTATATATATAAATATAATATTATATATATATATATATATATAAAATATATATATATGTATAATATATATATATAGTATATATATATATATGTAGTATATATATATATATTATTATATATATATATTATATATATATTTTATATATATATATATATTATAATATATATATATATATATATATATAGTATATATATAATATATATATATATATATATATATTATATAAAATATATGTGTGTGTATATATATATATATGTGTGTGTATATATATTATATATATATAGTTATTATATATTATATATATATTTGATTAGTATATATATATTATATTATATTATATATATATATGTGTGTTATATATATTATATATGTTATGTGTATATATATTATATATTATAGATATATATAATTATATATCTATATATATAATATATATATATATTTTATATATATCTTATATATATATATATTTTATATATATATAATTATTAAAATATATATATATAATATATATATAATATATATAAAATATATATATATTATATATATACTATATATATATATGTATATATGTATAATATATTTATATATAATATATATATATAATATATTTATATATAATATATACATATATTATATATATACATAATAATATATATATATATATATATATATTACACACACACATATATATATATATATACACACACACACATATATATATATACACACACACATATATATATATATATAATATATAATATATATATATATATATAATATACCACACATATATATATATACACAACTATATATATATATATACAAATATATATATTATATATATATATACACACAATATTATATATATACACACACATATATATATAATATATATATATATATATATAAATATATATACAATATATATATATATATATACATATATATATAAAACAAATATATATATATATATAAACACCTTTATATATATATATATATATAAAAACTTATATATATATATTATATATATATACATATATATATATATACACACATATTTTATATACACATATATATATATATATACATATATATATATATATATATATATATATATAAAATATTATATATATATATATATATATATATATATTTATATATATATATATATATATTTATATATATATATATATATTTATATATATATATATATTTATATATATATATATTTATATATATATATTTTTTTTTTTTTTTTTTTTTTTTTTTTATGGTAATTATTGATTACTAACTCCAATAAATGTTGAAATATCTGAACTAGTATCCTAACTGTCTTATTGAGATGCATGAAGTCAGTTTATGCAGGATGATTAATTTTTGTAGTATGGATGCAGCAACATAGGAAAACTGAAGATGGTATTCTTGTAGAGGACAAAAAGTTGCATTCATAAGTACAAGAAATAATCAGCAGACACGGACAGTAATACCACAAATAGAGGAAAAATAATGTAGAAAGCGCCACTCACAGCCTAATGCTAATCCAATGCTCCTGAATTTCAACTCTATCTTGCCATGACTACTGAGGTGAAAACAATGTTTCCCCCTGGTGTGTTGGGGGGCAGAGCCATCCTAGCAACTCTCCCTTGGGAGGAAATGCCCAATCATGGCAATTTAGCTTGCTGAACAGATTTTGTGACAGAGTTGGTATTTTGTCACTGCCAAATGCATCTGTACTATAATGAATTACCTGCTGGGCTACCAAGCAGGTAATTTGTTCACTGTGATTCAAGGTAGGGCTGGATTTTATTTCTGAAGCTATTCTTTTCCTGCACTAATCAATTCATGTAGAAAAAAAAATAATAATAAAAATTAAACAGAGTTCATACTTTCCCTACCTTTATGCATACCCTACTGTTTCAAAACCTCTCATTTGTAGTGGTAAGTTTACAACAGGAATGCACCCATCTGAGACAATATCCCCAACCTGAACAAACAAATGAATGAACCCCATTCTAAACACACAACTTGCACAAACAATGCTATATGAACTAAAATACAATCCTAACCCTAGACCCTGATTGATCACCTTATATTCCTCAGGGGTTCTGACTCTGGACCCCCTAACAATCATTTCTCCCTAGCTGGTGTGGTCCTTTTGTATAACCTATCTGTGTGTAGTAATACAAAACTAGTTAACATATTGCAGTAATGAGGTATGCATTCAGTGTTCTTGATACCAGACTATAAATATTGTGAACTTAGAGAAAATTGCATTACAGGACTTAGCAATCTATTTTTAAAACTAACTAAATCCTATTGAGGCAAGTTTTAAAAACTAGGAAGCCTGTGACTGACATTCTCTTTTCAAGACTTCTGCAGTAATGACAGCCACCCAAAATTAAAAGCATCGTTTATAAGGGCCTATAAAGTAAAAACAGTTTTAATGTAAGTGTAGCAGCCCAATTAAGAAAGAATAGGTGAATGAAAATTTTTTAAAAGATTATGTTTCAAAGTTGAATACAGTGATGGGTATTTGAACTTCAACTGCAGCTGTGGTAACCTAACAGCACCAGACCCTATTGTAGGAGGTAAATTACGTTCTATGTACTAGTTTATTTATCCTATTATTATAATGTTACATTTTATAAGTCTGTTAGCATTCAAAGGTGTGCTTCAATTGATTTAATTGTGTGAATTATTATTAGTTTACTAGTATTTATGACCACTTGGCCACCACAGTGTTACTTTTCGTGTTTTGTTTACAGTTTTACGTGTGACTACTGACATGGAAGATATGGATGAACATGTAGAAATTGTATTTCATAAGTAATGAAGAATAAAGGAAAAAGCAACAAGAACTGTTTTTCTCCAGAATCCATTGAACTATTCATTCAGAAAAAATAAGTCCAACAAAAAGGGTAAGGCCACAGCAACAGTAAAACTCCACCCTAGGAAATCTCCACCCCAGTAAAACTCTACCCAAGTAAAAAACCATGAGAGCATAACTACAGCCTAGTAAACCCCACAAGAGAACTTCAGCCTAGTAAACCTCAACACATAAGTCAGTGAAAATCCATCAACAGTAAATTACAAGCCATGTCAAATTCCATCCAAGAAGGCAGTACTACACGTCAGTTGCCTACAGCTTCTATCAAGTACAGTTCTTTGCTGCAGCGCCAGTAGAGCAGTTGATTTTCCCTAGCAGTCTAGTTCATCTACCGACAACATTTCAAGAACAACAGGGACCAGAAGTGACAAGCACAGCAAGAGAACAACAAGGTATTCACAGAAGTTATTTACATTCCCAATATTGATCTGTAGTCTAAAATAAGGTAACTGAAGACAGGGTAATTGTTTATGTGGGTTAACTGGTGACTGCTGCAGTACTGGTATATTTATAATTCCTGTTTTGTTTAGTCACTGTATTCACTATGAGTCACAATGTTGAAGTTGAAAATCCTGAAGGGTTAGAGTTGCATGAAAATGTTATTCAGGATGATGTACCTACTGTAAGATGAATGTAAGACAATTTTTTTTTTTTTTTTTTGAGTGCAAAATCTGCTTGGAAGAGATTACATTGACATAAATAATAGATTATATGATCTAGAACTTAATCAAATTAAGGAAACTATGACTAGTAACCAAGTCTGAAGCTGTACAGAATGCATTTGATAGATATGAAGTTCTGGAGGCTTCTAACAAATTTTCAGATCAATAAATTGTAAATGTTACCGAGAGCGACGCACCCTCTCAGAGACTAAGTTCCAAAATCGGATTTTTTATATCTTTCCTCTACCCAACGATCTTGGGGGATGCGTGGGGAATCGGGGGTTGAAGGGGGGGGGGATAATAGATAGCAATAGGAAGTCAATAGGAAGCTGCAGAAATCGAAGAAAGTGATTAATGAAAAGTTAAAAAGTCGATTTTTCAAAAACCTGAGCCAAACATTGTCCGACGAATGATGTAAACAAGCACAAAAAATGGTAAAAATCAGCAATTGAAACTCTACGGACGCCCCTCGCCATCTTTGAAACTCTACGGACCGACGCACCAAATTTTAAAAAACTCTACAGGGATAAAACCCGTCGTTCTGTAAAAATCTACGGGGTTTCCTATAATCCACATCCCCTGTGGTAATCGTACAATGCATCCTAACCAATAAACCAACCTAATCTTAACCCTGTGGGATTTATACACTACGATCTATATATTCCCTAGCCAAAAGGCTCTGCCCCCTGGACCCCCGTTGTAATACTTACGCCTAGCCAGGGGGCTACGCCCTCTGGACCCCCTGTGGTAATATATATGCCTAGCCAGGGGGCTACGCTCCCTGGACCCGTTGTAATATTTTCGCCTAGCCAGGGGGCTACCCCCTGGACCCCCTGTGGTAATATATACACCTAGCCAGGGGGCTACGCCCCATGGACCCCTATTGTAATATTTTCGCCTAGCGTAAAATCACATACCTTTATATCGCGATACACCGAATGTTCCTTCGGTTCTGTCTATGGTCACAATTGCTTGGTTTATAATAACTTTTTTTCGCCATTTGGGGCACTTGATGGGTTCAAATATCAGGCTGTGATAGGGACTAATGTCTATTTGTCCTGTATATCCACAATATGGCTTTCAAAATTACCTGGAATCGATGCAGCACACGAAATAAAACATTTCTCACCAGCGTTTCTCGACGTAATGTCATTGCCGGCCCGTCAAATCATCCGGTGGGAAACGCGCTGGCGCACAATGATATTGTATAAAATAGTGTAAATAATTTTCAAACCACGCAAAAGATGCATCATAAAAGTAAAAAAATCCATTAAATATATGAAATTGGAAAAACGGGCACTGGTATTTACAAAATAATCATTCTTACAATACAAGGACTACCTGCTATATCGCAGTAATGAGTTACGCGTCACATTTGTTTTGGTCCTTGCAAGGTTAACATGGATGGGGACTTAGCCTCGGAGCGGTGTTCTGCAGGCCTATTTTTGTCATTTTCCGGTTAATATAAGGCCGCTGCAGATTTACTTATATTGCTTCCTACTCTATTTTTGTGCTCTACCAGATGGCAATGTCCATTTTTCTCTATCTCAGTGCGTCACTCTCGGTAACTGTAACCCAATAAATTAAATGTGAGGAAGACACACAAAGACTTATATTTGACATCAGAGAAAGATCAAAACAGTTTCTATAAGTTGCAGGTAGTTCTAGGAGTAGTGGACATTCTAGGCATTAAAGTGTTTCTTCATCAAAAAGCAAGGAAGAATTAATTGAGAATTAGTATTTTAGTTTTAGAAATAATGGTCAAAATTAAATTTAAAATGCAAAACTAGAAGAATCAGGCAACTTTAACTTCTACACACCTTCAGAACAAACACCAGAGTACCAGATACCAATCCTGTGGGGACACGTCTCGTCCCCACACGTGGCGCATCATTACAACGCATCACATTTGTTTTGATTC
>NC_051395.1:22008130-22010619 GCF_015228065.2 Penaeus monodon | reverse complement strand
TTTGTCATGGAAGGTATCGTACAATGTTGGTGCAAGACTTTCTCTTAAATAATTCTCTGTCTTACATTCCTCAGAGCTAATGTAAAGTTTTTCAACCAACTTGAATAGAACTGTCTATATCATTAACATTAACAGGGTAACTGCTTTTATCTGTTAATCTTTACAGTATGGATGCACTAAGGTAGAACAAACTGAAGATGATATTCTAGGACAGGACTAAAAATTGTCATTTGACCAAGAAATAATCAGCAGACATCTCATCCCACATCTACATTATCTACTCCTCAGTTGCCTATCTCCTCTTGACTACCTCATAACAAATACTTCATTTCCCAAAGCTCCCCATCCAAAGCCCCTCCAGAAATCTTTGAGAGCATTCTCTGCCCCCATTCCAGCTACATTCAAAGGGACTGCCAACATTCATCCTCCTCCTCCTCAAATTCCCCCTACCACTCTTTCACCTGCTCCTTCCTAACATACCCTATCCTCTCCTCCACCCACATCAAACCCCCCTCCTTCCCTACTATCTCTGCCACTCCCCCCTGGATACACATGTGACTCCCTTTTGTCACAATGGCCTTCCCTGGATTCAACCTTCTCTGTTGAATTTCCTGATACTACGCCTTCACCTCCATCCTCTGATCCTCTACCTCAGTCCCCAGGTACTCCTCCTTCAACTTCTCAGACATCCACATCTAAATGTGTTCCATGGTGGAACACTGAATGCTCTGAAGCATTTAGAGTGAAGCATGCAGCATGAGTAGTTATCGCTACAAGCTAAATGCCCCCAGGCAAACATCAGCCCTTATCAATTTTAAAAGAACATTAATCAGTTATGCTGCAGAATGCTAGAAAGAGATAAGTCAATCTACGCCTAATATGGTACCTTGAATCCAGTAGCCTTCTATCTTTTTGTCAATTTGGATTCTGTCATGCTCAAAACACAGCTAACCTACTTGCACATTTAGAAACTTATTTAACATCTGCCTTTGCACACCACAACACAGTATTGGCTATTTTCTTTGTCCTGGAAAAGGTATATGATACTAAATTGCAATACCACATTCTGAAACAGCTGTCATCTGATGGCATACAAAGGAACATGGGTGTATTCATTAAATCATTCCTTTCCAATTGCACCTTGTGAATCAAATTTGCCTCTTCAACTTCATCTTTTCCTCAGTATGAAGGTATCCCACAAGGGAGTGTAGCACGTTGTTCCTTCTTGTGTAATTTTGATATTGCCACCAGGTAGATCTAGTCTGATCAGTTGATCCAGTCTGCAATATCTTTAATATCTTCCTGGACCACTGACCATGGCTTCTGCTCTTCCATCTCCAAATCCTTCTCTATCCTGTCCCCTCTCCACTTCTGCCCCTCAAGCAAATTCCTCTAAGTAATTTTTGACTCCAAACTTTCCTGACAAGACCACTTTCTCAACATCTAAGAGAAAACCTGCTGCCACCTTCAACTCTTACATAATCACTCACATATATCCTGGGGTTCAGACTGCAAAACTTTCCTTCATCTCCATACTTCACTGATCCTCTCCACTCTTTTATATGGCTCTCATATCTATTCCTTTGTCTCTACCTCTCTTCATACTCATCTCAATACTATCTACCATTGTGGTCTACATTTAGCCCTAGGTGCCTTCTGCTCCTCTCTGGTTGCAAGTCAATACATTGGATCAGACTACCTTCCTACTCTCGATGCTATGCCCTTCTCTCTGTGTGGAGCTATGCATGTTTTCATCAATTTTCTCTCTCTGAACTATCTTTTTGTACCCATAAATACTCTCCTTGACTTATGCCTTCCTCTCATATCTGCTCCTCTGTTTTCCCTGATACACTTAAATCAGACCCCAACATTGAGCAAGCAGATGCACTAGCACACACTGCTGCGTTGTCCACATCCATTCAACCCAGATTTTTCACATATACCAGCATCTGACTACTACCCTCACTTTAAAACCCTCTTCACCTCTGGCAGTCTTTCTGGTCTAGCCTTACCACTAATAAACTACATAACATAAAACCTTTTATCTCTCGGTGGTCAGTACCATTCCATAAGAATGGGAAACTGCCCTTGCCTGCTTATGCATTGGGCACACTCACCTCACACATTCCTATCTCATGTCACAATCTGATCTACCTTTGTGCTCCTCATGAAATGTTCTTTCAGTCCCACACATCCTCCTATCCTGTCCCCGCTTTACAGCAACTCGTACCTATGGTTTTCCTTTTTTATTTTCACTTCCTTGACCCCCCCAACATATAGGACATCCTCTTGGAATCCCCTGCCTTTTCCTGAAACTTATTCTCCTTAATCAGATGCATAAATATCCTCCATATGATCTAATTGACTTAACATTTTAGCTCTGTCCCCTTCTAACAACCTTTACCTTATAGTATACCTTATCAGCTTACCTTCACTACAATACTGACTTCTAGTACTGTTTGACCTCAAACTTTACCCTAATCATTAAC
>NC_051395.1:21995630-22003130 GCF_015228065.2 Penaeus monodon | reverse complement strand
TCCTCATTGTTGTCGTGGTGGGGCTTAGGAGACAGGGATTGGGGCCCAATGCTGGGGATGAGGGGGCAATGAGGCTTGCCCCTTCATCAAATAGCCCCACCAATTCAAACTCTCCTAAATTCCCTGACCCCAGTAACTCCTTTGACCACGGCTATGAACACTGCGACTACTACCCTCTCCTCAATGCCTACTAGTACATTATCCACCCAAATCAATACTCAGTCTCCAGGAGACCTTCTTAGTCTCCTAACATGCTCAACTTCATCACCTGTACCCCCACAATCTTCATCAACAATCTCATCTTCCCTTATTACTACTTTACAGCCTTATTGCCCATCCCTCTATAATGCTACCTCCCTCAACACTACTCCCTCTTCGACATGCCCCCGTCCTTTTACTACCCCCATCACTACCCCCCCAATCCCTTGCCCGTTGTTGTCGTGAGGGGGCTTAGGAGGCCGAGACTGGGACCCAATGATGGGGAACTCCCCAACCTTGGGACTCAGCCCTCGACTCAACTAATTTTGCATGGTCTTTATTTTCCTTTCCCACTTTTCGTTTCTGTCCCTTCACCAAACCCTTCTGCTATCCACCTCCTAAGGTGTGAGAGCCGTGCTGAAAGGATGAAAGGCTGACTTTGTGCCAGTCCTGAACGGCCTGAGGGAGCCATGGGCACGGTATTCCCCTGATTTAGTTATCTAGCCCTTACCCCTCAAGGGGACCCTGAGGGGTGGACTGTTTTATCCCCAAAAATAATCCAGGCTTACCATGGCCAGTAATGAAAACTTATCCCCACTATTAGGGGCAATGAGGCTTGCCCCTTTATCAAATAGCCCCAACGACGTAAACCCACCAGATTCCCTGACCCCAGGCTCTCCTTTGACCGCGGCTCCGAACACTGCAATAACTACCCCCTCATCAATGCCTACTAGTACAGTAGCCAACAATCAACCCTTAAGGAACATTTCCACTCTCCCAGCAATCTCAACTTCAAAAACCTCTACCCCACAACCTCCAACATCAACCACCCCATCCTCCCTTATTAATACCTTACAGCCTTATTGCCCACCTCCCCATAACACTACCTCCCTTAACACTACTCCATCTTCGTCACGCCCCCGCCCTTCGACTACCCCTATTTCTACAACAATTTTGAATACCCTCTTCAGTGCAGCCAAATGGGACCGATTTTTCGTGATCCCTCCCACAGCTCCCTACTCTGACAACACCCTTCTCTTCCAACAATGTCTCCAAAAACAAGTAGGTAAAGTCTCTTTCCGTAGCTGACCCGACCGCTCCCGTCTTGTCACAGTAACATCCGAAAACCAAGCTATAGCATTAACAAAAAATAACAGGGCCTATATGGTAAACCCCATCCTTGCAGAACCCCATCCAACCCTCAATACTTGCACCGGAACAGTTTCAATCTCCCCAGCAAATTGCCCAATCTATGACAAAGATTGGTGAGATTGTGGAGATGATCTACTTGCCTGTCTCACAGACTATGATGCAACATCAGTACAATGCTACTCCATTCCCCCCAGAGGTCATCGAAAGAAACCCACTAACATAGCCAAAATTACCTTCCGTAGGCATGACCTTCCCTTTAACGTCTACATAGGAGGAGAATCCCTCCCTGTTCGTCCATACCAACCCCCTCCACGTCAGTGCCAAAATTGTTGGCGTCTAGGACACCCAGCCAAACATTACCGTTCCACAGCCAGATGCCCACTATGTGCCCAACCTGGCCATACCCGATCTAACTGCTCTGCACAATCACGCACATGTGCCAACTGTGGCGGCCCCCATAATGTATTTTATAGGGGTTGTCCCACCTATAAGTTTGAGTCTGAGGTAGCAACTCTCAGATTCAAACTTGGACTCACACTACGTGAAGCCAGACAAGAAGCACGTCGACGTGGCCTCTCTCTTACTCCTTACTCCAGTAATACTGCTCATTCTACCAATTCTCCTAAACCCACCCTCCCTACATCTAACCCCCCCTCTTCTACCTCCTACCTTCCCCGGTCAAACTCTTTTGCCATCCTAAATCCAGACACTCCAATCTCTACTACAGATACTTCAATCACCACTACAATCCCAACACCTTCCCCTCTCCCTCCTCGCACTACCCGTAACAGACAGAACAAACGTTCCACCCCCTCTTCCCCTACCACACAATCACCTCCACCTTCCTTTGCTCCCATGCTTGAGACACCAGTCCTCTCTTCCCCCCTCACAAGAAATCCTTTATCCCCAAAACTCCCGAACCAACTCAGAAGAAGAAACCATTGAAAATATTCAAGATTACCTAATGAAAACTGACACTCAACCTCCAAATCTTACAACTCCTGCTCCTTCCACACTCCAAGTAACTGCTGATATCCATCCTCCTAACGATATCCCCCCTACCCCCCTATCCTCCTACCCCCTCCCAACACACGCCCCCCCCCCGACCCCCAAACCCCCCCCACATTAACCTCCC
The DNA here is from genome assembly GCF_015228065.2 of Penaeus monodon. Lineage (NCBI taxonomy): Eukaryota > Metazoa > Arthropoda > Malacostraca > Decapoda > Penaeidae > Penaeus > Penaeus monodon. The sequence continues at coordinate 22,000,645 of NC_051395.1, read as the reverse complement.
ACCATCCCTCTATCCCTTCCACTCCTCCTTACGCACGTGAATCCCTTATGTAACTCATTAACTCTCATAAAGTCAATACACACCACCAGACACTCCAATCCCACACATCCTACTGCCGTGCCCACGTTTTGAAACAACTCGTACCTCTGCTTTCCCCCACCTTCCCCCCTTCACCGACCTCCCAACCTATCAGACATCCTTACAGAATCCCACACTTTTTGCTTCAACAACCTATTCTCTTTCCTCAAACGCATACATATTCTTCATCTAATCTAACTCCTTACCACACCCGACCCTAACCCTTTCACTCACCAATTCCTTTGCCCAGCTTAGACAACTAATCACTAACTCAACCACCCTTCCCTAACATTAACTATAGTGCTACTTGACCTTAGATGTCTAGCACATTTATCTCGCTTTTAACCATTAACCATTAACCATTACCCCCATCTCTACAAATATCTTAAATACATTACTTAGCCCAGCAAGATGGAACCGGTTTTTCGTGATCCCTCCCACAGCTCCTTACTTTGATAACACACTCTTCTTCCAACAATGCCTCCAAAAACAAGTAGGCAAAATCTCTTTTCGAAGCCGACCCGACTGTTCCCGTCTCATCACAGTAACATCTGAAACCCAAGCTATAGCATTATCAACTCTAACCGATCTCTCCGGCAACCCCATTCCTGCAGAACCGCACCCAACCCTCAATACTTGCACTGGGACTGTCTCTATCTCCACAGCAAACTACCTTATCTATAACAAAAATTGGTCAGATTATGCAGAAGACTTACTTGCCTGCCTCACGGACTATGATGGGATATCAGTAGTGCTACTCCATTCCTCCCAGAGGTCATCCTAGAACCCCACTAACATTGCCAAAATTACTTTCCATAGACATGACTTTCCCTTTTATGTTTACATTGGTGGAGAATCCCTCCTTGTCCAACCATATCAACCACCTCCCCGTTAGTGCCAAAATTGTTGACGTTTAGGACATCCTGCCAAACATTGCCGTTCCACAGCCAGATGCCCTCTATATGCCCAACCTGGTCATACTAGATCAAACTGGCCTGCACAGTCACACATATGTGGCAACTGTGGCGGTCCCCATAATGTTTTTTTTTTTTTTTTTATAGGAGCTGCCCACCTACAAATTTGAGTCTGAGGTGACAACTCTCAAATTCAAACTTGGACTCACTCTACTGAAGCCGACATGAAGCAGTTGACGAGGTTTTTCTTTTACTTCCTATTCCTGTAATATCGCTTGCTCTGCCCCTCCCCCTCCCTCCCAAGACATTCCTACACCCTCACCTATACCTATCCATCCTACATCCTACTTCCCCACTTTTACCTCCTACCTTCCCCAGTCAAATTATTTTGCCATTGTAAACCCAGACACTCCAATCTCTACTGCAGCCCCCCCCCCCCCTGTACTACCCGCAGCAGACAGACTAAATGTTCCACCCCTTCTTCTACCACACACCCAACTCCACCTACCTTTGCCTCTACTCCTCAGACACCAGTCTCCTCTCCCCCCCCCCCCTAAGAAATTATCTATTTGAGTCCCAGACTGACACCAAAACCCCTCATCCACCCTCAAATCCCACAACTTCTGCTCCCTCACACTCAAAGTGACTGCCGATATCCATCCTCCTCCTACTCATATTCCCCCTACACCCCTTCCTCCTACTCCCTCTCAACACAGCCATCCCCCCACAGCCCATTCCCCCAAACCCCAGCTCCATCCCCTCTATCCCTTCCACTCCCTCCTGGGTACACACGTGAATCCCTTATGTCAGAACTATGCCCATACCCAGATCCTTCACCACTTGATACCCCCTGATACGATAACACCTTCCTCCTTACCTCACCAAACAGTTGAAAGTAAAGGCTACAAAAGCACTTAGTATTTTGTGGGTTCTTTCACATCTATCTTGGGGTGCAGACCGCACAACGCTTCTGCGGATTTTCCGAGCGCTTATTCGGAGTAAGATTGATTATGGATGTGAAGCTTATTCATCTGCAACTCCCACTGTTCTACGGATGTTAGACTCGGTTCATAATGAAGCTCTCAGAATCTGTACTGGGGCTTTCAGGTCTTCACCTGTGGAGTCCTTGTATGCTGAGAGTGGAGAACCACCTCTTTCATTACACCGAGAATACATGAACCTGATTTACTACACGAGACTACAAAGGATTCCAGGATCTCCTACATCCAGATTGGTTTTCAACCCCCTTGAGGATAGCCGATCCTATGGTAGGAGAATGAGGAATCTTGTGGAAGATCTTAATTTAAATCTCTCTAAGGTTCTGGCTGTTGGAATTCCCCAATTTCCGCCTTGGACTAATCAAGTCGAGCTGGATTTAGTCGGAATTGGGAAAGGGGAGAGATCCGAAGCAGAAGTCCGAGAGAAATTTCTTCAGCACATTTCTAAATACCGGGGATCAGATGCAATTTATACAGATGGTTCGAAATCTGAAAATGGCGTGGGTTTTGCAGCAGTGAGCAGAAGGAAGACTGCATCTGGCAGTCTTTCTCTAGCAGCCTCGATCTTCACTGCAGAGTTACATGCCATCCTCACAGCAGTTAAGATGACTAGAGATCTTACGAACCATTCTGTTGTGATATATTGTGACTCTCGTAGTGCCTTGCAAGCAATCAAGAGCTTAAACTCATCACATCCAGTAGTGAGGGAGGTTCAAGATTGGCTTGCACTGATGTCAACACGTAAAAAGATAACTCTATGTTGGGTGCCAGCGCATGTTGGTATCAGTGGGAATGAGCGAGCTGATCAGAAGGCCAAGGCAGCTGCCGCTGCTCAGCCCTGTGATGCTCGTTATCCTCTCCCACACACCGACCTGAAACCCAGCATCAGAAGTTGTCTTCGTGATAAATGGAGGGAACAATGGAGGCATACCTCCAGAAACAAACTGCGAGACATTAGAGATGACCTTGGCAGTTGGGCGACTAGCATCCATCCCAACCGAAAAGTGGAAGTTGTATTAACAAGACTAAGAATCGGGCACACAAGACTGACTCATGGGCCAATGATGGCTAAAAATGTAGCACTTTGTGAAGGATGCCAAGAGCCATTAACGATCGCACATGTAGTGGAAAGATGTGCAACATTCTCAGACCAAAGACGTATGTACTTGTCTCCCCCATATACACTGAAAAATGTATTGGGGGAAGATTGTGACATAGAGGGTCTTATTAATTTCCTTAGGGAGACTAATATTTTCAATAAAATTTAATTATGCATAATGTTTATGCAATAATTTTATGCACTTAGAGCATAATATTTATGCTTTGATTTTTAAAGTTTTAAACATTTTAATATTTCTAGTTAACAAGGTATTCGCCGCTAATGACCTTAGCTGTTGACGCGGCAGATATTTTTAAATAATCAATCAATCCTTACCTCACCCCCTAGCTCCTTCCTCTTCAATTTCTCCAACACGCACTGTAACCGTTATCACTCATAGATCAACTAAGGTATAGCTCCTACATTAGAATATTTGTGGTTTCCGTTCTCATAGACCTGACCTTCGCCATATCCTTTCTTCCTATAACCCATCCATTACTTGTCTCCAAAAGACTTTTCTTATACATCCTTCTATACCAATCCCCAACTACCTTTCTGTCTATTCTTTACACCCCCTTTATGTCTCGTCTATACATATCATTAGGAAACACCTTATACCATACCTCCCTTCCAAACCACTGTTCCTGTGCACAATTATTCGCATCTTTCTTCGCCGTTAGATCACAGTTATTTCAGTATACTTCTCCCCTTCTCACCCCCTCAGACTTTGTTGCCTTTGAAAATCTAATTTCCCCACTTCAACCACCTTTCCTTATAGTTGGTGATTTTAACTGCTGCCACACTCTTTGGGGCGATTCTATCACCAACTCCCGTGGCCGAGCCCTAGGACGCTTTCTCTCCACAACTGACCTTATTATTCTTAATTCATATACCCAACACACTTTGACATGCGCACGCAATTTTTTCATGCACTGATCTCTCTCTGTGCTCCCCTTCTCTTTATTTAGATTTCCATTGGTCAGTTCTAGACCACTTTCCCTATAGTGACCACTTTCCAGTTCTCTCTCCTACTTCATATGTACCACTTCCTAACTCCCCACGTTGTGCTTTGATAGAGCTGCCTGGCGTACTTTCACTTCACTCTCTTTTATTCCTACCTCCCACCCCCCTCTCATCTATTTCAGATATGATAAAACATTTCACAACTACAGTCCAAAGAGCTGCCTATACAGCCATTCCTCGAACCTCAAGACCTTATACCTCTTATATCTGTTCATGGTGGAATTCTGATTGCACTAAAGCACTTTGCATAAAGCGTGCAGCCTGGAACAGTTGCCGCTACAATCGCGGCACCCCTAATCAACTATCAGCCCTTATCTCCTTTCAAAGAGCATCTGCCTATCTTCGTCGTACAATCAAGAACAGTAAAACAAGTAGCTGGCAAAATAATGTTTCCTCAATTACATATAAATCTATCTCAACTGTATGGCGCCAGATCCATAAATTATCAGGCAAACATCCCCCCATCCAGCCCCCATCCTCCATATTCGAGATATTCTCATCTCTGATCCTCTCCAAGTCGCTAATGAACAAGGTGACTATTTCAGCCAGGTCACCCGGGGACACGGGGGCCTCTTGGGGGGGCCACATCTACACTCAACAATAAACCAGCAAGCTAAGAACCCTTTCTTTGACCCGCCCAAGTCCATCTCTCGAGTCGCTCACATCTGGAGACAGCGGTGCTCCCAACCTCACGTGTCGCTCACAGTCATGGAACACTTTTGGAGGCCTGAATATGTCCAAGGCTAATGTAAAAATGATATAAGAAAAAAAGGACTACTGTTACCTGTCCATGACATTGAAATGTGTTAACCAAAAGCGTAGGCATACGAAAGATGGACCTGAGTTTCGCTTTTCTTGGCCATGGCCTTATTAACATGAAAGGATTTTCACTACGATAGCAGT
>NC_051395.1:21973130-21990630 GCF_015228065.2 Penaeus monodon | reverse complement strand
TTAAAACATGAAAGGTCATATTGCACTATAGTAAAGTATTGTGGCGAAAATGATAAAAAATTATTTAACAATTAGGAAATTGGACAGAAGGGGATGAAGAAGAGACAGAAAAGGAAAGAAGGAGAAGAAATACCATGCAAAATTAGTTGAGGTAGGACACCCCTATATTTTCATTGCTTTCAGATAATGTTATTTCTATTGTTTATATATATTTTATAGTTTGGATACAAAATTATATCTAGAAAAAAATAATGAAAATGGAATGAATAAACGGTATCTTAATCTCTAAAGAATTATTATTACTTAATGCGTCTATCTTTATATACCAGCGCACACGCACGCGCGTCCTGACCATTTATATTGAAGGGTGATAAACCCACATTTAAAATGTGAGCCCTAATGATTAATGGTTATAAAGCAAAATAAATGTGCCAAGGCATCAAAGGTCATATAACACTATAAAAAAGTATAGTAGTGAAAATGGGAAAAAGGGGGCTGTTAATGATTAAATGTGGCTTCACGTCGAAAGTCATATAGCAGTCCAGGGTAGTTTGGCAATAAAAGGGGTAAAGAGGGGTGAGGGAGGAGAGCGGATTGACAAATGGGTTATGGTACGAATTAACAAGGATTGTTAGATCAAAGTCGTCAATATAAGTATGGATTTTCTGCAAGGATGTCCGTAGGGTATGATAGGGATAAATAAAAGGTGAAAGGGGGTTTAAGGACGATTAGATCACAGTTTAAGAAATGTCAGGACTGAAAGAAGGGAAGGAGGGAGGAGGATTCAGATGAAGCTGGGGTGAATGGGATGTTAGGGTTGGGAGAAAAGAGTGAAGGGGAACTTGAGTAGGTAGAGGATGGATGTTGGCAGTTATTTCGTGAAGAAGGAATGGGAGCATAGAGATATTGGACGATGGGTTAGATGTGGGTATGTTATCTTGGATCAAGATTGGATAGTTTTGAATGTTTTCTAGAGTTTCCGAAGTGGAGTTGGTTGGGATGGCCTGAGAAATAGGTTTTCATATGAGAGGAAGAGGGAGCAGACGTTTGAGGGGCGGCAGAAGAGGATGCGGTAGAAGACAAGGTGCAATGTTTAGTTCGTCTTGTACAAGGAGGAGGGGTAGGTAAGGGGGAAGCAGAGATTGTATTATCTTAATTAGTGGTCGATATAGCTTCTTAGAAACGAACGGATATGGCGTCGAGAAAGGGTTGGTAGGCCTAATTCAGTATATAGGTTCTCACCTGTAGAGGATCGCAATTTGCCTAGGGCTAAACGGAGACCGTGTCAGGGAGAGTGAGAAGTGAAGCAGAGGCAGAATATATGACAGACATCAAGGGTGGATAGGATTAGGGTAATATGGAGATAGAGGAGTGTTTTGCGGTCTAAGCCCCAGGATATATGGGAGTCGATAAGAGTCGGAAAATGACGGCGGGCTTTTTCTTTGATGGAAAGGATATAATCTCGTCAAGACAGTTTGGAGTAAAAAATGACACCTTCAGGCAAGGAACTTGTCTAAAGGGCAGAATTGGATGGGGGCATCATATAGAAAGAATGGAGGTTAGGAGTCTATATGTGAACAGGGAGAAAAAAAGGGATGGAAAGCGTCTTTGAGGTTGGTTGGTGGCCTAAGGAAGGGTTGATGTTATGGCAAACTAGAGCAGCTGACCGAGAGCAGGTATAGATGACCTTGTGGTAGAGTTGAAACAAATCTATTAAAAGCAATGAGAAATAATGTGGTGCCGAGCACACTACCTTGTGGGAGATCTAATTGAAGGAAAGAAGCAGAAGTAGAAGAGCCAAATTTGACAAGGTGCGATCAGAGGGAAAGGACTTCATGAAAACGGTTACGGTGTCGCCATGTGGTATCATGTGCCCCTTTTAGATCGAAGACCACTAATACTAAATCACAGCGTGCAAATGCTGTGATTTGAGTCTCAAAATAGGAAAGAGGCTCAGCTGTGCTTTGGTTACGATGAAAGCCAAACTGATTTGGAGAGATAAGGTTGTGATATTCTAGGTACCACAGGTGGATTTTAATCATCCTTTCCAGTAGCCTGTATAGGCAGCTTGTAAGTGCTCTGAGACAGTGGTCTTGAGGAAGGGTTCCGGGTTTATTCGTACATAATTACTGAAAATTGGTAAGAGGAAAGACAAGGAAGTAGCATACGGTAATGTATACTGTCTAGGCCTTTGTGAGCGTTGCAGCATGATTGTAATGTATAATAGGCAACTGAGGAGTGGATGATGTAGGTGTAATAATGGATGTGGTAGGTGAAGATGGGGTGGAACGTTAAGCTTGTCTGGTGCAAGAGATACAGCGAGGAGGAGCAGACATAGGGGGAGTTGTTGATATTAGAGTATCTGGATTTAGGAAGGAAAAAGGATTTGACTGGGTGATAGGAGTAGAGAAGGTGAAGAATAGAGGAGGTACTGTGGAAAATGTAGAGACAGTTTGGGTAGAGGGGAGAGGAGTGGAGCAATGAACAGTGCTGGGAGTAGGGAGTGATAGAAAAACCTTATTGCCATGCTTCCTGCCTGGCCTCTCATAGAATAAGGCCAAGTTTGCATTTGAGAACTGCCATCCTCGACTCAAACTTGTAGGCAGGGCAATTTCTATAAAATACATTATGGGGGCCACTGCAATTGGCACATTTATTTCACTGTGTAGGGCACCGTGAAATAAATGCAATATGAACGGCCATGGCCAGGTTGGTCATAGAGGGCAGCAAGCTGTAGAACGGAGTGTGCTTTGCAGGGTGATCAAATTACCAACATATGTGGTCTGACTAGGCAAGATTCTCCGCCGATATAGACCTTATGGGGAAGGTCATGTTTAGGGGAGATAATCTTGGCAATACTGATGTGGGACTTAAGGCAGCCTCTACAGGGGGATAGCACAGCAAAGTACTGATACTGCACCATAAACAGTGAGGCAGGCAAGTAGGTCATCTTCAGTCTGACCAATCAGCCGGGGAGATAGAAACAGTTTCAGTATATGTAATGAGGGAGGAGTGGGGTTGGGCAGGAATAGGTTTACCAGTGAAATCGATCCCACTGGCCTGGGCTAAAAAAGGGTGCTCAAAGGTTTGTAGAGGTACGAATTATAGAGGGGTGAATGCGGGAGGTACGGGGAGTAGTGTGGAACGAGGTCATGCCATGAGGGGGAGGGCAATATGGTTGAAGAATTGTAATAAGGGAGGAGGATGTAGGAAATAGAGGCGATTGTGCAGATGGGGTCGAGGATATTGCGATTGTCTTTTGGAGGTTAAGTTGTAACCTGGGTAGATGAATCGGGGATGGATTACGTTAACAGCAAGTTTCGAGGAGGGGGTGTAGTAGCCGTGGTCATAGGAAAGTCAGGGTCGGTAAACTAGAGGAGTTAGATTCAGGGAGGCTGGTTTATAAAGGGATAAGCCATATCTACAGAAAGTAATCTTGGCTAAAATGGTGGCCTTACGGCGACATCTAAGGAGAATGTAGCGTTATACTGATACTGCATTATGATGCACTACTAGTACATCTGTCTTGTGGACTATGCCCACAAGGAAGATGAGTAAGTCTTCTCCACAATCTAACTAATCTTATCGTAGACATGGCTATTGTTGGGGAGACAGTTCCGGTGCAAGTATTGAGGGAGAGATGAGGATGGGCAGTAATAGGTTTGTCAGTGAAGTCAGTTGGGTTTATAATGCTTTAGCCTGGGACTCAAAGGACGGGGCCTTGTGGGAGAGGGAGAGGTGTTGAGCCAAGTAGTACTGCAGACAATAGGCATTGAGGAGGTGGTAATAGTAGTATTCAGAATCGTGGTCAATGGAGAGCTTTGGGTTAAGGAAGCAAGGAAAATGAAATTAGTGGTTAGTTGATAAAGAGGTATGCCTTAATGCCCCTAATAACGGTAGAAAATCTTCATTACTGGCCATGGCCAGCCTGGAGTATATTGGGGAGAGAAATAGTCCAACTCTCAGGGTACCCTTGTTGGGTAAGAGATAAACAACTAAAAAGGAAAATACTGGGCCCAGGACTCCTCTAGGCAGTTTAAGGCTGGCACAAAGTCAGCCTTTCATCCTTTCAACACGGCTTTCACACCTTAGGAAGTGGATGGTTGTAGAAGGGGTTGGAAAAAAGATGAAAAAGGAAAGGGGTAGAGAACGCCGTGCTGAGGCCCAGGCATTGGGCCTTAGTCTCCCGCTGCAGCTACAATGGGCATGGAATTGGGGTGAGGGGAGTAAGGACTAGACCATTAAACATGGGGACACTGTACCCATGGTTCCTTGGGGGCCAGGACTGCCCGAAAGCCACCAATCTTGTATCCTTTCAACATGGCTCCTAAATCACAGGAAGTGGACTGACGGAGTTGGGTAAGAGAAGTAAATGGAAAGAAGAAAAGACGGTACAAATTTGGTTAAGTCGAGGTCTTTGGCCCAAGGCAGGGGAGCCCCCACCAGGATCGGGCCTCAATCTCCATCTCCTGTGCCCCCCCCCCCCCCCATCCACAATGAACTTGGGATTGAAGGGAAGGTGGGTCACAGATCAAGGTGCATATGCAAAGGTCATAGAACAAAATGTATTTATTAAATTCCAGAATTTTACTAGCTGACGACCAGTCTGAAATCCGAAAAGAACGCCAATCCTCGATCAACCAGTAAAACTGGCCACTCATATTCATAGTAGTTTGGTGTAGGAAGCAACAGCATTTACAGTCTCATTGTGAGGTAAGTACCTAGGAAAGAGAGAGAGAGAGAGAGAGAGAGAGAGAGAGAGAGAGAGAGAGACAGAGAGACAGAGAGACAGAGAGAGAGAGAGAGAGAGAGAGAGAGAGAGAGAGAGAGAGAGAGAGAGAGAGAGAGAGAGAGAGAGAGAGAGAGAGAGAGAGAGAGAGAGAGAGAGAGAGAGAGAGAGAGAGAGAGAGAGAGAAAGAAGCGTAATATGTATTGTCTGTTGGTGCCGCGACATTGCAAATGGGTTGGAACTGGTAAACTTCCAAACCTTCTTAGGATCTCTGCCGGTCACGTAAATCCTGGTCTCACAGTCCACAGCACTTGGTGCCACGTCTCTACATTTAAATCATCATATTCAACAACAGAAATTAGCTAATTTTGACAGTCAATTTTAAGCAAACCAAGTCCTTTCCAAGAAGCAAAAATATTGTTTGTTAAAGTGCCTTGCTGATGGGTCGGTCGTCAGTTTCCAATTGATGTTTTTCCTCAACGTAAGAAATACCTAGAGGGGAAGCCCAACCCCAAGACGCTTTTACCCAAGGCAACAAGGTTCTGCAACACCTGTCTGACTCAAAATTCCACATGCTTTTAGGCCAGCTTTTAAAATTCACCGACTGGCATTTCTATATTTATGAACTGCATACCAGTTCATAAATATATGCACTCAACTCTCCCTATATTTATCAGCAAGTTCCTCTTCTCTTACTCTGTCATTACCTCTACTTGATAGAGGTAACTGAAAGTCATCTCATACTTATTCATTCCAAAAACATTTATTTTATAATACACTTCTCTTCAAGAAATAAAAATGCTACACGGTTAGGATTTATAATCAAATGCCATGGGGTAATATGATAGTGACAGGGTACATAACAGGATTAATGAATATAACTTTTCAGAACTTTAGTAATGGTTTATATCATCCTCAAATTGAGCAACTTATTGTGTACTCTGATATATGTGGTTCTATATTACAGATAATAAATTTTGCACTATTGCCAATGCCCTTTAAGCAATATCTTTACAGTGCACTCCAATATTTAAGTTTCTCACAGATAAGTTCAAGAAAGTGATCTATTAAGGGATTGCCCACTGTGAGTTTCCTTTCCAAAGGATTTTGTTGATCCCTGGCTGCCTCACATACTATACACTGTTGACTCCTGGCACAGACACTCACTTACCTAATGCTATCTTTCTCCAAGGAATGATACTGCAATTCGTTAGAAGCATTTCTCAGCTTTTTAACTTTGGAGCCATTTGTATGAATATGGTGACAACAGTTCCTCACTGGGGACCAAAGTCACTTCTTTTAATACTGGAATTATTTAAGAATATGGAATTATGACAAGCATGTCAATTCAGATGCTGACTTTAAAAATGACAGGATTAATGATGGATTCTCATCTAATATTGTGGCAAATAGTGTTGCACTGCAATTGCATAAAAAGTATATATACATACAACACATTTTGTAATTTCTATCATGGAAATTTTGTAACAAACAGAATGCCTTATGTGTTCATCTAACCAAACAAGTCTGACCTATCTTACATAAGCACGCAGGCACTATCGCTGCATGCGCACTCTCACACATTATGAACCTGGGCAAACATACTTTTTTCAAAAGCATTAAATATCAACAATGTAATTATCATGTGAGTTCCAGTTACATCATGTCATACAAGTTCACCAAAGTGTGACATATTTACCTTAAAAAAAGGACAAAAAGAAAATTATATAATAGCAAATACTAATTTATTTCCACAATAATATGCTGAACACGTTCTAAAATACTTGCATTATAGATAAGATTAAGGGAGTAAGAAGAATGCTTGTACAAGTCTGTACAGATCTTGAGAGTCAACAGGGCATGAACTACCCATGAAATGTGCGATAGCCTGGCCAAGAAACAATGCAGGCACTAGGACTGTAATCCCTACTAGGTTGTTTTTATTTCCACATATTATATGTACCTTTTCTTTTTTATTCACACACTTCTGGTATTTTTCAAATGTTGTCAACTAAGTAATTATAGTATTTCAAGGTGGTGTTCATTTAAGACCTATGCTTCTGATCCACACCTGTAGAGTGCCTTGGCCAGCTACGAACAATGTTTGTACACTGGAGACTGAGGTGGATCACGTCCCTGGCAGCAAACCCCTTAGTCCTGCCCAGCCCTATAGCAGCATCATTACCCATTAGTCCTTGAATCACTACCTTTTTTTTTCTTTTTTTTTTTTCTTTTCTTTTTTTCTTTTTTTTTCTTTTTCTTTTTTTTACACATATTCACTAGGTTCTCAACCCCAGTCTGGGTACATAAAATGGTTGCAGGCATTGTATCTAAAAAATATATTGATAATAATTTTTTTTTTTATCAGTGTTTGACTCAGACCAGACCCTCACTGTACTATACATCTGACTTACAACTCTTGGTGGCAACTCAAGTTTCTATGGCAAGTGTAGCCTATCAATACATCACCTGGCTTGAATATGCCAATTATCTCCTGTACTGAAAAGCAAACTTGTTCCTATTCTTGTGTAACTACCAAGATGAGTCAATTTTAAACATGTTACAGCACCCACAATTAATAAAAATGCTACTTAAGACACTGAAGCAGCACTCATTACAGATAATTACCACTAAATATTTTTAAAATAATATTATCAAGTCTTTAAAAAAATCTGGTATTGATGGGGCATTGGGTTTAAGATTTAATGATAAATAAAATATAAGAAAATCATATGAAAAAGAGAAATAAAAAATACAAAGAAGTAAAACTACAGCATAATGAGGTAGATAACATGTGACCAACAACAAAATCATTCAATCCACAAAATTCACCAAACATATTCAGTCAATACCACTGCAAGTCTAAGCATGCCTAAGTTTTAAAAGTAAATGCACTATGGAATGTGCATACTTGAATATCTGTGTTCTATGTATTTCAAATTTCCATAACTACTGATAAACTAATCTGTTGCCAATTAGTACATCTATAGAAGTGTAAAATTATATAATGCATACACAATGTCAAATATATAAAAGCAGATGGGAGGATGGAAAAGGGCGGGAAAGTTCAAGAGAGGGTCAACAGAAGAGACAAAGAGAAAGGAGTGAGGGGGAGGGAGGGAGGGAGGGGGGGAGAGAAAGAGAGAGAGAGAGAGAGAGAGAGAGAGAGAGAGAGAGAGAGAGAGAGAGAGAGAGAGAGAGAGCAGGAGAGAGAGAGCGAGCGAGCAGGAAGAGGCGGCGAGCGAGCAGGGGAGGAGAGAGAAGAGGAGAGGAGAGAGAGATATATATAGAAGAGAGGAGAGAGAGAGAGAAAAGAGGGAGAGAGAGAGGGGAGAAGAAGAGAGAGAGAAGCACAGGAGAGAAGAGAGAGAGAGAGCGAGCAGGGGAGAGAGAGGAGAGCGACGAGCAGGAGAGGAGAGAGAGAGAGGGAGAAGGAAGAGCACAGGGAGGAGGAGCGGCAGGAGAGAAAAGGGGAAAGGCAAAGGAGAAATGAGAGAAAAAAAGGAAAAACAAAGGAAAAACAAGAAGAACGAAAGAAGCTTTTTTGGGGGAAAACCCAAATTTTTAAAAAAGGAAAAAATTAATACAATAAAATTTAAAAAAAAAAAAAGAGTTTTTAAAAAATTGGGGGGTTTTTAAAACAAAAAAAAAATAAAAATAAAAAAAAAAAAAAAAAAAAAAAAAAAACAAAAAATAAAATAAAAAAATAAAAAAATTTTAAATTTTTTTTAAAAAAGATAAAAAATAAAAAAAAATAAAATATATTAAATTTTTAAATAATAATATAAATTTTTTGAAATATTAAAAAAAAAAAATTTTTTTAAAAAAAATTTTTATATAAAATTTTATTATATCAATTTTTAATATAATTATTTTTTTAAATATATTTAATTTTTAAATTTATATTTTATTTTAATAATAAAATTTTAATATATATAAATTTTATTTTATTATATTTTATATTTTAATTTTTTTTTTTTTAAAAAAATTTTATATTTTAAAAGTAAATAAAAATTTTTATTTTTTAAAATAAATAAAAAAAATTTTATATTATTATAAATTTTAAAAATTTATATTTATTTTAATTTATATAAAATATTTTATTTTTTATTATTTTATAAAATTATTTTAAATTTAAAAAAATTTTTTAATTTTATTAATATATTTATATATTTTTAAAAATTTTTATTTTTTTTTTATTTTTAAGAAATAATAGTATATTTATATATATTATTTAATATAATTTAATATTTTTAATATATTTTTTTTAAATATATAATATATTTTTTTTAAAATTAATATTTTTATTTATTTTTTTTTTTTTTTTATAAAAATTTTTTAATTATTATAAATATTTTTTTTTTTAAATTATTTATATTATTAAAATTAAAAATTTATATTATAAATTATATTTTTTAAATTTAATAATTATTTTTTTTTTTTTTTTTTTTTTTATTATTTTTTTTTTATTTTTTTTTTTTTTTTTTTTTTTTTTTTTTTTTTTTTTTTTTTTTTTTTTATTTTTTTTAAATTTTTTATTTTTTTTTTTTTTTTATTTTTTTTATTTTTTTATTTTTTTTATTATTTTTTTTTTTTTTTTTTTTTTTTTTTTTTTTTTTTTAAAAAAAAAAGCGCCCCCCTGCCGTTTGTTTTTGTTTTTGGTTTTTGGGTGGTGTGTGTGTGTGTGGTGTGTGTGTGTGTGTGTGTGGTGTGTGTTTGTGTGTGTTGTGTTTTCCGGGGGGGGGGGGTTTTTTTTGATGATAAATTTTTTTCATTTTGCTTTCGATTCAAAAATTTTGGGGGCAGTACCTTTTTTCATTTGCTCCTGACTTTTGTAATGGAAAACTATACATTTTAAAGATAACTAATTATAAAAGAGAAAATGAGAGCATGTATATCAAAAAGATGTTATCATTCATATAATAGTCAACAACAAAGCAAAATGATTATCATTACTAATATAATTATCATTATTGTTATCATGATCATTATCACTAATATATTATAATCATCATCATAAATGATAATGATAATGAAAATGATGATAATGAATCATCATAATAATAAACATAATAATACTGATAACACAAAAAACTAATAAATAAATTAAATGAAATAGTAATAGTAATAATAATAATAATAAAAATAACAATTATTATTAATTTTTTTTTCAATCTTTAAAAATTTTGTGTGTTTAATGTTTTTTTATTGTTTTTTTTAATTTTTTAAAAAAATTTAAAAATTTTGGGGTTTTTTTGTTCCAAAACTTAACCCATGACTATGGATTTTTGTTTTTGTGAATTTGGTTAATGCCGATGGTCCACATGTGCTCGCCAGCAAAAATCCCCCAGTAGGGGCCCTAGGAAGCTCCTTTTTTTTCCCTTCCTTAAATTAGGGAAAATGTGCTTTTCTTTTAAATACTATTGATATCAATACTGTTATTATTCTTATTGATTTTATGATTATTAAACTGTTATAAAAAAAGAATTAACACATTTAAAAACAATCAAAATTTTCAAAAAAAACTTTTTCCCAAAAACAGGTGAGATAAGTTGGAATAATAACAGACTTCTTGGTGACTAAGTACTTGTAGGGCCATCTATGTGTAAATACAATGTATAGAGTATATTACACTGGGCATGGCATGTACTGTAGGTGTGAGTATGATTTTCTCATGTGTCAATACAAGTACTATTAGTGCCCAATCATTTCTAGATAATGATAATATTTAGAAGAAAAAAATGCACGTGTGTGTAAATATTGATGTATGTATGTATGTATGTATGTATGTATGTATGTATGTATGTATGTATGTATGTGTGTGTGTGTGTGCACGCATGCACGCATTCCTGTGTTTTTGTAAAATAAAATACTTGCATACTGTGGAATCAAAGGAAGAAGAAGAAGAAAAAAAAGTAATTCCATGTGATAAGTAGCATTGTTGTAAATATAATACAGCTGTTTTAATAATTTTCATTATTAACACATCACTATATCATCACTATTTTTTCAAAATAAAATGAAGTAATGACAATGATAAATGATGCATCTAGTGGTTATTATGATGTGATAATAATAATAATGACCAAGACGATGATAGTAATCACAACAAAATAATAATAAAAAAACATGATAAAAAAAAAAAAAAAAAATCTGTAATATCATTATTATTAATTTCAAAGTTAGAACATCAAAAAAAGAATTAATAAATAATAATAGTAATAATAATAATAATAGTAATAATAATAGTAATAATAATAATAATAGTAATAATAAAGTAATATTAAAATAATAAAAATTTAAAAATAATAAAAAACAATAAATAGTTTAAAAATAATAAAAAAAATAATTTAAAAAAAATTAATAAAGAAAAAACAATAGTTTAAAAGTAGGGAGTTGTAGTAATAGGGAGCAGCCCGCAGCAGTGGGGGTACTAGTTAAACAGTAGTAATAGTAATAGTAATAGCAAAAGGGAGTGGAAACAGCAGCAGCAGAAGCAAACAGTAATTTTAATTTTCATTATCATTAAATAATAATAATAAAAATAATAAAAATAAAAAAAATAATAATAAAATAATAACAACAAAAAAATAATAACAAAAATAATAACCCAAAAATAAAACAATAAAAAAATGATAAAAAAAAATAATATATAAATAAAAATTAATAAAAACCCTTTTAAAAAATTTAAAAAATCAATAATAATAATAATAATAATAATAATAAAAAACTAATAATAATAATAATAATACAATAATAAAATAAAAATAAAATAATAATGAGGGTGGGTTTAATTTATAATAAAATAATAACAAAATAATTAAAAAAAAAAAAAAAAAAAAAAAAAAAAAAATATATAATATATTAATATTATATTATATATATATATATATATATAAATATAAAATAAAAATAAATATAATATATTAATAAATTAAAATAAATAGTCAAAAAAAACCCGGGGAATTATAATAATGCAGATGAAAAATATTCATCAGTGAGAGAAATGTTTATGACAAGTAATAAGTATTAGTATCTAAGTAAACTTGATATTTGCACAATCCATTTTGCATGGCAGCTTCAGGAAAAAAAAAAAAAAAGAAAAAAAAAAAAAAAAAAAAAAAAAAAAAAAAAAAAAAAGGGAAATAAATAATAAAAATGTGTTAATATACATTTAATAATAATACAACCAAAATTAAAATTATAATTATTATAATTTTATTTTTATTATATATTATTAACCCACAAATACATAATTTTTACAATCTATATTTAAAAACATTATATAAAATATAAAAATAATATATATATATTAAAAATAATAAATTTTATTAAAAATATATATAGATAATTATATCTATATATTAAATATTTTATATACATATATACACAAACATAAGTTTTATGCTATATGCAACATATATATGCCCCAAAAAACACACACACAACACACAAACCAAAACACACCACACAACACAAACACACCACAACCACACAACACAAACACAAACCCACCCCACCACACACACCAAAATATAAAAAATATAAAGATAACGAGGTATATAATTATAAATAATAATATATAATTTTAAATATATAAAGAAATACAAATTTTGATATTTAAAATTTGAAATTTTAGATATAAAATATATTTAAAATGTATTTTATATTATAAGAAAATAATTATTATAAATAATATAGATTAAAATTTATATTATTATATATTATAAAAATATATATATATATTCTTTTTTTAAAATAAATAATTTTAAACAATCTTAAAATTAATATATATATATTATATAAATTTGTATAGGGAAAAAATATTGTATAAATATAAAATTTTAAAATATAAAATATATATAAAATATATTAAAATAATATAAGTGGGGGGTGTGTGTGTGTGGGTTGTTTTGGGGGGTGGTGGTGGGTGGTGTGGGTGTGTGATGCGTGGTGTGTTTTAGGGGTGGGTGGTGGTAGGGTGGGTGGGGGGGGATGTGGGGGTGTGTGGTAGGTGTTTTGTGTGATGTTTGTGGGGTGTATGTGGGTGGGGGGTGTAAAATTTAATAATATATATAAAATTTTATATATATAATATATTAAATATAAATAAAATGTGTGTGTGTGGGTGTGGGGTTGGTGTGTGGGGTGGGGTGTGTTTTTGTGGGTGGGGTGTGTTTTAGGGGTGTGTTGGGGGTTTTGTGGTGGGGGGGGTGGGGGTGGGGGTTTGGCGGGGGGGGGGTGGGTGTGTGGGGGGTGTGGGGTGGGGTGTGGGTGTGGGGTGTGTGGTGTGTGTTTTGTTGGGGTGGGGGTGTGGGTAGGGTGTGTGAGGTGGGTGTGTGGTGGTGGTGTTTGGGGGTGGGGGTGTGTGGGGGTGTGTGTGGGTGGGGGGGTGTGGGGGGGGTGTGGGGGGGGTGGGGGGTGTGGGTGTATGATGTATTTTGTATGTAGGTTTTGGAGGGAGGGATGTAAAAATAAAAATTTTAATAAATAATAATATAGAGATTGATTTAATGTTAGGAGAAAAGAAATATATTTTATAGATAATAAAATATGGGGATATAAGGAGGAGAAGAGAGAATAAATACAGTAATAGAAAACAAATATTAAAATAGGAGAAGAATAGAAGGGGAATTTAAAATAAAATATATATATAAAAATGTATAATTTTAAAATTTGGGGAAAAGATAGGGGAATTTTTAAAAAAATATATAAGAAAAATTTTAGACGGGTAATAAATTGGAATTAAGAACAAAATAAAGGAATATTATTTTAAAAATTTTAAATATATATAGAAGGGATATAAATTTGAATAAATATATTTTAAAAGAAAATAAGAAGTGAAATAGGATATAGAATATTTTATATAATATTTTAAAATATAAATAAGATTAATATAAATAAATATATAGAAAAAGATAGATATAAATATATTAATATATTGGGGGGGAAAAGGGGAAATAATAAAATAATAAATGGAAAATAAATAAAAATAATATATAAAATAAATAAATATAATTATAATAAATATATATATTTTGATAAAATAGATAAAATAGGGGGTATAAAATAGAAATAATATTTTAATTATATGATAAATAAAATAAGATATAAAATATAATATATAATAACCCCCAAATAATCTAAATAAAAGGAAAAAATTAATAATATGAAAACATAAATTTTATAATAAAATAAAATTAATAAAAAAAAATAAAAAAAATTAATAAAATAAACATAAATAAATAAAAAAACAACAAAAACAAAACACAAACCCCCACAAAACACACACACAAACAACACCCCCCACACACACACACCCACATACAACAAACAAAAAAATAAAAGAATAAATTATAAATATATAATTAATTATAATAATATAATAAATATTATAAAATACATAAATATAATTATATTTTAAAATCAATATATATATATAAAAATAAGAATAATTATAACAATAAAATAAATATATATAAAAAACTAATATATAAAGAATAAATATATAATAATATAAAATATAAAATATTAATATTAAAATTTATATATTAAACGATAATTTATATATTATGGAATTTTAGCAATATTATAAAAATATAATATAATATTAATTTTATATTAAAATTTTAAAATTTTAAAATTTTATAATAAATTTTTATTATGTATATTATTTATATATTATATAAGATATATATATATATAAATTTTATAATATTATATATAATATATATAATATAATATATATATTTTTAAGTAAAAAAAAAACTTTCATCTTTAAATTAAATACTCTAAAAATTTTTAAATTTTATCAGCTGTGGGTTATAAAAACCTACACTGAACAGAAATCAATTCATTTTATGGTGTATTTGTTGGGGTAGGGGAGGGGAGCAAGGACCAAGTTATTGCTCCTCCTAACTTGGCACAAGAATTATAGGGTAAAGGTGGAGAGAGAATAGATAGAGGGAGGCAGAATGAAGGAAAGGTGAAAGAAAACAAAAAGAGAAAGAAAGAGGGGCTGCAAGAGAGAGGGGACCAGGAGAAAGGAGAGCTTGGAAAGAGGGAGGGAAATCGAGAAAGAAGGGGAATGAGAGAGAGAGAGAAAAGAGGGAGGGGAGAGAGAGAGAGGGGGAGCGAGAGAGAGAGGGAGAGAGAGAGGAGAGGGGGGAGAGACTTGGGGGAGGAGAGAAAAGGGGAGAGAGAGAGAGAGCTGAGAGAGAGAGAGAGAGAGAGAGAAGAGGACAGAGGGGAGAGAGAGAGGAAAAGAGAAAGAGGAGAGAGAGAGAGAGAAGGAAGAGAAGAGGGAGAGAGAGAAGGGGGAGAGAGAAGGGGAAAAGGAGAGAGAGAGACAAGGGAAAAGAGAGAGAGAGAGAGAGGACAGAAGGGGGACAGAGAGGGGAGAGGGAAGAGGAAGAGGGGGGGGGGGGGAAAGAAGGAGAAAAGAGGGGGAGAGGAGAGGGGGGAGAGGGGAGAGAGGAAGAGAGAGAGAGAGAGAGAGAGGAAGAGAGAGAGAGAGAGGGGGGAGAGAGAGAGAGAGAGGAAGAGAGAATAAAGAGAGAGAAGGAAAGGAAGAGAGAGAGAAGGGGAGAAAAAGAGGGGAGGAGAGAGAGAGAGAGAAGAGGAAAAGAGTAGGAGAGGAGAGAGGAGAGGAGAGAGGAGGAGAGAAAAAAGAGAGGACAGGGGGAAAGAGGGGGAGGACAGAGAGAGAGAGAAGAGAGGGAGGGAGAAAAGGGCAGAGAGGAAGAAGAGAGAGAAAGGACAGAGAGAAAAGAAAGGGGCAGAGGGGAAGGAGAGGAAGGAGGGGGGGGGGGAGAGGAAGGGAAAAGAGGAAAAGGGGAGGGGGGGAGGGGAGAGGGAAAAAGGAGGGGGGAGAGAGAAGGGAGAGGGGGAGAAGAGAGAAGAAGGGGAGGAGGGGGAAAAAATGAGAGAAGGAGGGGAGGGAGGGGGAAAAGGGGGAAGGGGGGGAGGGAAAAAGAGGGAAAAAGAGAGAGGAAAAAAAGAGGGAGAGGGGAAAAGAAAAAGAGGGGGGGGAGAAAAAAAGGAGGAAAAAAAGAAAAAAAATAGGAGGAGATAGAGAGAAGGCAAGAGAGACAGAGAGAAAGCGCAACAAGTAGAAAGAGGATGAAGGGAGAGGAAAGAGAGATATGAATGACAGACAGGTGGCCTACTTATGCAGAGCCCTAGATCAATCAGCCAAACAACAAGTGGGTAGCAACAAGAAGTAGGCACTTGATCTACATTTTGCAAAGGGTATGGGGGGCAGGCTTGTTGTTTTCAGACAAGCACTAAGTACAGTATTGTGCAAAATAGCACCATCGTCTGTGAGGTGTAACATCCATAATATACACTAATATTTTCTTTAGTAAATACTCTTTTTAAGTAGCAGTATGTTATAATTCTATTGTTTAATGTAAATCTACTAAGCAGCTAACTCTGCATTAAAACAAGTATTAATATTTAATCATTTACTGGGAGCAGATCCAACAGCTAAAGAGAAATTACTGTAATATTCAACTTGTTACTGTACAATTATGAACTTCATTTGTACTGTGTATGGGGTATTAAGTAAGATAACTATTTAATAGTGTTGGCATAACACAAGCAAAGTTGTGACAGTATTAGCACTAACTTCTGGCAGGGAGATGAAAAGAGCTGCACTTGGTTAACAATCCCATTACACCTTCCTTTTCAAGGGGATAATAAGTGTGCTGTAATAAAAAATTGCTTGTACTAGTATTTGTGGTTCCTTACAATAACAAATATCTATCTAAATCTACAGCTTCTACTTTTGTAAAACATTTAGCATAGGCTATCGTTGTTGAAGGAGTTCTGCAGGTCATTAATTTAATAAAACTTGTCAATTGGCAGTGTGGGAGTCTGGTCTGGCTTGTTTGTTACCCACATTTTTAAGTGATCATATAATATAATACATGCCTTTTCAGTTTGAATACATTTAACCATTTCCAAAGTAGATGACTGCTTTTATTTGGGTATCTGCTCACAGAGAAGAGAAATGGGTGGCAAACTACAGGGCCTGGGCTGAAGGTGAGGGCAGCATTGCCATGTGGCATGCCACAACTGTGACTACTCACATGGTGTGGCCACTGGGGTAGGAACACACAATGTGGAATGAACCAGCATGGCACTGTGGCAGGCGAGTTAACGGGACAATGGTGGGATGACCAGGCAAACACTTTATGTGGGGCACCCTTGGTGTTCCTTCACAAGCGTCCCACATCTACACCTGAGTTGACGCCTCTGGCACCTGCCCTATGCCTCCTAGCAACTCACCATCTGCACACACCCTTTGTTCTGTCATATCTACAACAACCAAACAGGCTGCAACACTTACATAAGAGAACAATCTGTGAGGTTTCTTGTCTGTAGATACCACTGATGAAGTAAGTCCAGAACAGTAAGGAAACAGTTTGAGGTAGCAGGATACTTTAAAATTACATTACACATCCCCTGAAGAGTGCCTACTATGCGAGTGCTTGAGGAAATGAGCCTTGGTTGCCAGAATGTTGTCCTTGAGAATACATCAAGCATTAACTTGAAGGTGAGATCCATCCCACAGTGACCACAATAGGAACTTGTCTGTGGCTGCCAATCTCAGCTGCCGGTCCAACTGTTGCCATCTGCCCTAACAAGTCTCCCTCATCTTATCTTCCAACAACCCGTACATTTCTAAAATATTTTCACCGGAATTCAATTCCAAGCCAAATGAGCTAACCTGCGGTAGTTTCTCCTTGCACCAACTTTACCTGTAAT
>NC_051395.1:21960630-21965630 GCF_015228065.2 Penaeus monodon | reverse complement strand
TAGACAAAAGCAACTTTCTGATATGAAAATGCATTTAGAAAGTTTCCTGATGACCGTATCAAATTTATGCGTAAGGCTTTATTAACTGTTCCACAAATAGCAACGATATTTTATTGATTGATTGCATTAACAAATGGTAGTACAAAGCAAAGCAAACCAAAGCAAAGAAGGAAGGAAGGAAGGAAGAAAAAAAAAAAAAAAAAAAAAAATGCTATTGACAGTTAAGTCCCACGTAACTACAAATGCTTTAGCCCAATTTCATTGTGTGTTATGACGGCACACCAAATCATTCAACTGTGTGTCTAATAAATTCGATGGAAATACATAGAAGATAAGTTTCTTAGATTTATTTGCTCCATTGTTTGCACATAAGATGGCTGGATGAAACTGGACCCTTACCGAAGTTTCTGCTGTTATTCAGTAAAAAAAGAACTACAGCTTATGTAAAATTTTGACCAATTGTCCTATCAGGATCTGTTAGTAAGGCTCTACTTGTGAGTAATTTTCCTTTCCCTGTAATCAACAGTGATCCACACTTTTTATTAATAATCCGAGTTCAACTGTACTAAGCTCACCTCATAGACCTGGTCCAGCATTTCACCTCAAATATATTATAGGGAATAACTTTATAGTAATGAATTTTATGCTACTACATGGATACATACAAGAGGCATGCTAGTGCCTGCAAGGAACGACAAAGCATGGGGGTTTCCCTAACTTTTGTTAAACAAAACTTTTTTTGAGAGAAGAATGGAGAAAGAAAAGACAAGAAAAGGGAAGAGGGGATGGAAAGGGGGAAGGTGGAAGGGGGATAAGAGAAGGAAAAGAGGATAAGGGGATAGAAGGATAAGAGGAGAGGGGAAGGAGGGAGGGAGAGAAGGAGGAGGGGGGAGAGGGAGGGAGGGAGGGAAGGAGGGAGAGGGAGAGGGAGAGGGAGAGGGAGAGGGAGAGGGAGGGAGAGAGAGAGAGAGAGAGAGAGAGAGAGAGAGAGAGAGAGAGAGAGAGAGAGAGAATATGAAAGCAATATTCCCCATACACAATTATTCTTCGTCTTGATGACAAATTTAAGTGGGTTTCCTCGGACACAAGCCAGGTGCCCACGAGTCCCCATACGTATCCAGTCTATCACATGACGGCTCCAGTCCTCACAACCATTTTCTTTAGCTCTGTGTTCTTATTACACCATAGCCTCAGGCTAGACAGCAATATTATTAGAATTACAGCCTCAGTTAACACAGCCAATATCAACATGTGTATTTTCTTTCCAATCAAGCTTACAAACATATTTTTCAATAATTTTAGTAATAGAAAATTTCTGAAAATGGTCACTTTAGCAATCCTCAATTAGAAACTTAAAACCCAAGTTGATTCTAATCATAGCTCCCTCTTTCTATATTTTTCATATTCTAAAATTCCTTCTTCCTTCAATCCAATTTGGCTATTGTAAACATTTTCCCAGCTTCTTAGTTTCCAGGCAACTGGTGATAAAACTGCTTCTCATCCTCAAGCAAGAGGCAACAGCAATTAGAACAAAAGCACTCATGATCTGTCATGGTGAGGTCTGGATGCCAAAGGTCATGAGGCTGTGTACAGGCATGAGGTATTTACAATGCTGAGTGGGCAATGTGCCAGTGTCCTCACTCAAGTTGGCTTCTTCATTATACAACAGTTAACATTCATCTTGGAGATAGAAGAAAAAAAGCACCATTGGTTTCACAAATAAACCACATTAAAATAATCACTAGTTCCGTTTTGCTGGCGACAACTTCTGTAATGCTACAAACAAGGCGCAAATATTTACAGTATGAGGGTATGTATGTGTGTGGGGGCAAAGTGGTAACAGGGTGGTCACTGAAGGGTATCCTGAGCTGACGGTAAAGAGGCAGCCCAATCGTGGCCCTCTGCTGGCCTTAGAGAACTGATTTTACTGGGCAGGGTCGTCAGACTTTTGTACCAGCTTAGAAGGTAATCACTTGATATTTCCAAAGCCTACCCTCTAAAAAATACTGGACACATTCTTGAATTCTATTCCCTCATCTTTCCTCAAATGATTCTGAAACTATTTCTTACATGCGTTCACGAATCACAAATACTTTTTAGCATCTTTTCATTTTTTCAATCATTTTCTCTGTGTTTGAATGGCATTATTCATAGGCTCTTGGGCCAATATAGCTTTTACTTATCTTGTTTTTGCATTTCCAAAAATGGATGCCCAAAATGTGTCCTTATTGGTTGACTGACAAACCCAAACCCTTTTTCCACACACTCAAACACTTGCCAGGAGGGCACAACCATAATTTTTATGCCTGAGTTACTGAGTTGAGCTTGAAGCTGCACTATGAGCTGCAAAATTGAATGGCTGGATGCAAAGTATGCTGATCTTAGCTCTAAAAACCAAGTCTTATTTTTTTATGATTTTTATGATTTTTTTTTATTTTTTATTTTTTTGTTTTTTAAAGAACATATGCCAACAAACTGTAAATATTACTATCATAACACAGCATCCACTCCACAGTTTCAATGCACAGAACTAGACACATTCAGATTAAGAAAATGCAGAACCATAAAACTGGGAGCATTCCCAAGAAGTACTTACATAGTACAATAAACCCCACCTTGTCGGTACTCAACTCAAGGAACTAACTCTGGCAGTAGGGACTCTTGGAAGGGCATTCCTGAGGTCAAACATTCCCAAGGTGGGCAGCTACTGCCAATCCGTTAAGAATAATTTGTTTCCTTCAATTCAGCAAGTTGAATGCAAACAGCAATAACATTTTCTAAAAGGTCATTCGACACACACTGGAATTCCATCCATTTTCCTGAGAAGTTAGCTGCTATTCAGCTCCATACTCTGGTTTCCTATTGTTCAATAGAGCAATATTTTCTTTTTATTCTTTTTTCCTTTTTTTTAAGTTTCATTTCTACATAACTTAAAGTAATTTTTCAGTAAACCTAACTCCAAATCTTGCCATTACCGTCTTGTAGATGCCTATTCTTCTTTTCTTCTTTTTCACATGTAGATGCTTGCATGTAACTCTTGGTTTGGAATAATATAACATTAAGACAATAAAAATGCTTCGAGTCACGAGGATGTTTGATGATGATGATGACGAGTGCCCCAGAGAATATTGTAACAGCCAGGGAGAAAGTTCTCATGAGTTACCTTCCTTTCAGGTGGCCTTTCTTAGCAGTCCGAGCACTTCCCTGTTGACCCCTTTGGCACCACACTCAGTCTCCCCCCTCACCCAACACCAAACCAGCCAAACAAAAGAGATGGTTGGACACACTGGACTTTGAAAAATTCATTTTTATTTTATGTCAGTTCTTTCATACGGGAAGGGGGGGAAATGCATCTGAAGCACCGCCAAGGATATCAAACTATTGCACTAATCAGTTACAGGAAGACATATCTGACTCACACAGCCTCTCACCCGCCAGTACCAAGCTTGATGTACTCACAAAGGATGAGTACATTCTCTAGGATAAGTCCCCAAAGACCAATCTTCTTAGACTGGCTAGACTTTGCTTAGTCAAGAGAAGCTGCAACTGTAGTTAATGGCTGTGGTGTACAGATTAAAAGTTGGGAAAAGGGGGAGAGGGGGGACTGAGGCAGTTACATGATACACTCGGCCCCCAACACAGCTGGTGCCTGTGGGACGCGGTGGCTGGGGTCTGTCCCGCACCAGGACCCAGAATAGGCGGTTACAGCACAGGTACTTGTCCAGGTACGTGGCCACCACATAATGGCCTGAAAGAAGAAGAAAATAAATGAGTAGGTTTGAAAATACACTCACACAATTACCTACACACTATTAAGTAATTCATAAAATTCATAATTAGCAGGTTATTCTCCAATAGATTTCAACACACCATTAAATTATCTACAACTGATTTCCCCAGGTCTTCAACCATGGTTGCTTCATGGTCAAACCCACCAAGCTAACGAAACCTAGGCTCACTATGTGCTAGTGGCCATCTGTGTAGTCCTTAATTGGGTAATTTCATATCTACCTCCCAGACAAAAAGATGGAAGACAAAGAAGGAAAAGAAGATGAAAAAATAAAGAAGACTTGGGGCTGTGACTGTTGGCTTGGAATGAGAAATCACTTTGGTTACCAAACAGAAATGACTGACTGCCATGGGAACATCGGCTGAACACTTGCTGCTGGATTGTTGCAACCCAGCAATGGTGGCTTTAGATGATGTTAAAAGCAACTATAATGTTAATAATGATAATAGTATTGTCAATGATAATGATAGTGAGGATAACAATAACAATGATTATTATGATGATGATGATGGTAACTAAAGCAATGTTAATAATGATGAGGATAAAAATGAAAGTAATGTAAATGGGTAATTCTAATACGATTATTATTATCTCAGTTATTATTGTTTCCATCACTATTATTATTTTATATTATTATTATCATTATCGTTTCATATTATCCTCATCACTATTATTTCATATTATCTTATAATATTTATGATAATGATGATAGTAATAAAAGAAATAATATTGTTATGTTTATTATGATAATAATCTTGAAGGTCATTATCACTATATATACACACATACATACATACATACATACATACATATATATATATATATATATATATATATATATATATATATATATATATATATATATATATATATATATATATATTTCTTTTATAATTATTTTCATGATCATCATTTGTGAGTTATATGCATATCCAATGGTGTTCTCAGACCAACTGCCTAAAAATACTTTTATTAAATCTTTTGTTAACCTTTTCCCGACAGGTAGTATTCATAGTGGCCCGGGCCCCACTACCGGGGGCTTATATCATCACCCTAGCATGCGTGACGACCGCTCATGCCAAATACCAGCATCCCTTGCCGTTTCTTCGTAATACTACGAGCATATGTTGTATTTTCAGTTATCGTTATTTTCTAAAGTCTTTGTTTGCCATATTTTCTGATAAATCAAGACTGAAGGATATTTTTGTTG
>NC_051395.1:21950630-21955630 GCF_015228065.2 Penaeus monodon | reverse complement strand
AAAAAGGGAAGTAACATTGCAGATAGCAGGCATATAGTCTTGCCATTGCACACACATGTTCACATGCACCCAGCTTACAAGCTGCCACCTGGCAGAGCAGTTGCTCATGTAAGCCTAATGCCCGGATTTTTGGTCATGTGATTGCTGTGATGCAACAGGATCCAAGGGGTTAATCTGTGCTGTAAACATGACATCAATAGTAAATCGGGTATCCAGACTCTCGAAACATCAGTAAGGAAAAATGTACAAATATGCATATACATGTACATTAACATGAAATTACAAGCTGACCTCAGCACAACTAGATTTGATCTGTTATTTAATTTATTGTTTCTTCATCCATTCATGATATAAAAATCTAGCATTTTTGCATATCATATAATATGTCCAATGGCTGGGTAATCAGAATATGTCATCATGAAAAAATTTGACTAAGGAAGGGGCTCTTTTATTATTTCCACCAGTAAACAAGTGTGGAATGTACAGTACATTAACCATGACTGCAAGAGTGCCAGCTAAAGGTAGGATATTATTTCCAAGCTCAGGATCCTATTTCTGCACACTATTGACCAACAGTGCAAGGTGTATTACCAAAAAATGTTTTTAAAATGAAAAATAAAACAAGATGTCACTTATTGTTACTGTTATTGCAGGCTACCTAGAGAGATGATAAGGAGTCTATGCAAGGAAAGTAAGATATAGCATATCAAATGACAAATACAGACCTCATAAAATAGAAAGAAGAAAAAAAGTAGAAAAAGAGATGATAACACTCCAAAGGGGAGCAAGGAGTCTTGAAACCACACAAATGTCCCTGTAAGCCAGGCCTACAAGCCATACACCTAGGAGTCACCACACAAGTAAGTTTATTCCTTGGATTTTGGGCCACGTGCAGGCACCTGGATCCAATGGGTTAAGAACAGCTTATTTACAATAGTATCTATTATAATGTTTATCTCATAATGATATTAATTATGACATTCAACTGATGGTACATAAAATAAAGAAACACTTGTACAAAGTGTAAACTACTTTTTTTTTCACCCACCGGATTCTTTCGCCAACAATCACGAATTGCAGGACGTGCCTTCTGAGCAACAACACACTCCTGCATGTCATCTAAGGTGGGGTGCTGCCCAACCTCTTCTTCAAATGGCAAATGGTACTCTGGCACAGGACCCTCTTGGTCTGTAAGGATACAAGAATCATTTATTTTTATATAATTCAGAATGAAAATAAAAAAAATCTTAAACAAGACATAAAAAAGGCTGATCATTCCTAAAATTTTAATTGTTTTATGGAGATTATAAAAATTTTGTTTGACATTCATTCACACTGTTATTTAGCAGTATGTTACATAAGGAGGTTTTCCTTCATCTTTTTATTCATATATGCAAAAATCCCTTCAGCCCAATTCTCAAGCCTACTGACAAAGTTGCATTGAAAAACCTTTTTTTTTTATTTTTGTGCATAGTCAGACAACAATGGTCATGTCTGAGACACTAATATGGATCCTAAGTAAGATTGGTTAAACTGAGGATTGCAGCACAAACATGCATGCTGTATAAATAAAGCAATGGAAAATTACAATCAACATCACTAAGTTCTACTATCTGCAAAATCAAACATGAGAATAATACTTACTTGAGCACCTTGAGAGAATCTCCCAAAGCACTAAACCACAAGCATACATGTCGATACGTAGAAAGGCATCACGCTGGAAGTTTATTGCTCCTTCCAGTACTTCTGGCGCCATGTACCTTCTTGTTCCAACCTAGGAAAAGGAAGATGAAATGTAGAGCTTGCTGACTTTCGAATTTATAATTGTCCTCATTCCAAAACCTATTAATATGAAAAAAGGTAAATAACAAAGAAATAAAGAAAATGAGAAGATTGCATCTAAATCTAAATAAACATCACATATGCTACTTAATGGAAAACAAGCCACTATTAGTAATCCTTACTTGTCCATGAGTATCCCCAGTTGGCTGTCCAGGGTGGAAGACCAGCGCCAGGCCAAAGTCAGCAATGCAAGCTGAGAGGTCATTCTTCAGAAGTACATTTTTACTCTTGAAGTCTCGATGGGCAATAGAAGGTTTCAGCGCTTCACACTTGGTGGCCTGCTGCTCTTCATGTACATACATGAGGCCCCTTGCCATAGACTCTCCAATTTTGCAGAGTTCAGCCCAGGTTACCAGGTTTGCCTTTCAAAGAAATTGTATATCATTAGGATATGAGAGAGAGAGAGAGAGAGAGAGAGAGAGAGAGAGAGAGAGAGAGAGAGAGAGGAGAGAGAAGAGAGAGAGAGAAGAGAGAGAGAGAGAGAGAGAGAAGAGAAAGAGAGAAGAGAAAGAGAGGGAGGGAGAGAGGGAGGGAGAGAAGGAGGGAGAGAGGGAGGGAAGAGAGAGAGAGAGAGAGAGAGAGAGAGAGAGAGAGAGAGAGAGAGAGAGAGAGAGAGAGAGAGAGAGAGAGAGAGGAGAGGGGAGGAGAGAGAGGAGAGGGGAGGAGAAAGGGGAGAGAGGAAGAGAGGGAGAGGAAGAGAGCGAGAGAGAGAGAGAAAGGGTGGAAGGGAGGGAAGTATAGAGATAGAGATAGAGGTGGAGGGGTACAAGGAGAAATGCTTAATAACTATTGCAAATATTAAAATCACTCTGACTGATTTGCTGAACACAATCTACCTTCAGATAGTCACACAGAGATCCTCGATCATGGTATGCTGTGATCAACCAATACTCTGCCTGAAGGTTGTCCCCACGCTTTTCAGCTCCTATGAATTGCAAAATGTTTTCATGGGACATTTGGGGGAGTGAATACACTTCTTTCTCAACCTGCCATGACTGCTTATCCTGAGAAAGAGAAAATAATAAATATAAATAATAAGAGTATAACAATATATCAGAAATGTCATTTATATATAAAATTGAGTATACACATTAAACCATATTGGATGGGAGTAAAGAAGAAGAAGAAGAAGAAGAAGAATAAGAATAAGAATAAGAAGAAGAAGAAAAGAAAAGAAAAGAAAAGAAAAGAAAAGAAAAGAAAAGAAAAGAAAAAAAAAGACAAAGAAAAAGAAGAAAAAAAAAAAAAGACAGCTGAGTTCCGGATATAATGAGAGGCGTCACAAGAGAATTATAACATAATGCAGTTATAATTATTTTCATTAAAGCATAGTAGAGGGTACAGGAGAGATGTGCATCTGCTTTCCAAAATTGCCAAAAACATTTGTAAATATAGAGCATAGGAATGTACTGCCTGGCAAACAAAAGAAATCACTGAACTAACACTGCATTTCTACAAAAACAGCCAACAGCACATCCATTATTAAGCCAATGCAGTGCTTTAGGCACTCTGTCTTTGAGGGAATAAATTTTTAAAAACAGGCATTCTGTAACCAAACTATATCATATCTCGCATAACTAAATATTAAAAGTTTCCTTGTGTAACATAATGTAAAGCCAGTACAAGCAGAAAAAAAAAAACATGAATGACACAATAGAATTCAATAAAACCAAGAGAAATGCTCAAAGAAAAGAAAGAAAGAAAGAAAGAAAGAAAGAAAAAAACAGAAACAGAGAAAAGAAATGGGACAAAAGAGCAAGAACATTACAAATTAATCAAAACAAATAGTAAACAAAGACAGATTGATAGGAAATCTCACCTGTACTGGAAAGATTTTCACAGCAACAATATCTGAATGAAGTTGTGCCTTCCACACTGCGCCAAATCTTCCACGTGCTTTGATCTCCCGCAGCTGTATAGGTCTCAGACCCATGGGTGGGGAAGGGGGAGCTAGTGCAGTTGACTCAACGGTTGGAATTTCCAAAAAGTTGGCCTGTGAATGGCATAGATCAACATACAACTGCATAAATTATGTAAATTAAAAACATTCTCTGCTCAAATAGACTGAGACCTTATTCTGCAATTCATGTGTATTTATAAATCTAATTAAACAAAAAAACAAGAGTATTTTTTAACAATCTGTGTCATGTAAGACTATAAAACAAATGAACAGCCTTGTAAAACTCTAAATACTGACCATCTTCCGTCGCCGGTAGAGGTAGAAAAGCAATGCAACAATGACGACAAGAGTGACGAGTGTGCCCAGCGTCCACAGCACCGTCTGAACCATTGCATCTTTATTATCCACTTCAACTGAGGCTGTGAATATTATATTTTTTAGCTTAAATTATAAGGAGCATGGACTTTCTTCATCAAAATAAATTATTTAAAAAATATATATGTTAAGTACTTTCGTAGCACCTATTCTCCAACTACTGATAATGGTAATCAAAAATTGCTTTGCTTAGTACATTTTCAAACCTGAATAAAAACAATCCAAGCATAAAGAGACATAAATTAATAAGAAAGAAAGGGGGAAAAATAGTAAAGAATATGCTTACGAGGTTTTGTGGTGGAGACATCCTCTGCAGGTTCCCAAGAAAAGTTCTGATTACACCTATTACCATTACAACAGCAAAATATGTGGTTCTTCTCTCCTTTTAAGCTGCTTACAGCCTGTTTGCTGACACACTCATCCGTGCAGCTCTGATCATTTGACCAACAGCCTTTGAATGTAATCTCCACCTATTCAAGAGGAATATACATATTATTTTTTCAGACTCACAATGTCCTGGCACCCTAATGATTGATTTGGTTATCAGTATTAGTGATCAGTGCATTTCAAAAATATACAATGCTCAAATGTTAATGAAAGGTTTACTAAATAGGACACTATATTCTTTGTGCTTAAATTAGATAAATTTTGTGATTTAATGATCCAATGATATTTACAAAAGTATTCTCCAAATAATCATAAGTTCAGTGAGAAAACAGAAAGGCTGAAACTCCTATATTTGCATATTAGAAAATTTCATAATTCTTAAGAAATAACAACTGACATCCATGTTACTGACCCTTCCCTCTGAGCTGTTTGTCCACAGGACAAAACAATGATTTTTCTTATCAGGCTCTTGCCATTTTGGGCAGGTTTCTATCCC
>NC_051395.1:21935630-21940630 GCF_015228065.2 Penaeus monodon | reverse complement strand
ATAATGCCACACACTGCTTATTTTATTCGGACTATAGAGCGAATAATGATCAATTATGGAGTCTATATAAAAACAAAAATATCCTTCAGTCTTGATTTATCAGGAAATATGGCAAATAGAGACTTTAGAAAATAATGATAACTGAAAATACAACATATGCTTGTACTACTACGAAAAAACGGCAAGGGATGCTGGTATTTGGCATGAGCGGTCGTGCATACTAGGGTGATGATATAAACCCCCCGCAGCGAGGCCCGGGCCACTATGAATACTACCCGTCGGGAAAGGGTTAAAGCTAAATATATTTTTAAAGATAATTGAAACTTTTTATTGAAAAATAAAAATGATGTCTTAATCTAAATAGAAATATCACCAAACATAACTAAAACCTGTCACTAATCAACACTTACAAAATAACTTGGCATCTCTCATGCAATACAAAGGTGATAATCCATTTCTGTAAATACAAAGTGTACAAAAATATTTAAGCCATACCTGCTATTAGTGGTGAGATGACAGGGACACCAGCCAGGGTAAGTAACCACATCATAATACGGGAGAGACGGGTCACTCCAGTGCCAGCGGCCATTGCACAGCTGGCAAGGTACAACCTGCCACACGTGATGTTTCCTTCTTTACGATACCTCTTCTTGGTTCTCCAAGCCCCTTCACCCACTCTTTTGGCCCTTCTCAACTGATACCCTGTCAGGCCTGGCATATGTAACAGGTAATCATTACATTTGTCCAGCTAGTCGGGTCCTTGTCATGTCCATGTTCTACTCACAGAACAACTCTTCAGGCCTCTCATTGAGGCCTTATCACTTTTAACTCTCACAAAGATTTTTTCTGTTTGTCAGAACTGCCAAAAACCATAAACATTGAGTTCCAAATATCCTACTCAAATTGGCAATCATGTAGGATACTTATTGGGCACTGTTATGCGAGGAGTAATTAGTAAATTTCAGTATTTTAATGAGCCACCTGAAAATGAATTAAGATATCAATTATATACATTTCAAAATAAAAATAACAATCAGCAATTACATAAGAGGTTAACTATAAAATTAGCAAGAAGTCAAATTAGAAGGATTTTTCACATTGTGTTGAAGAAAATTATGTCTTAATTAGAGAGAGAGAGAGATAGAGAGAGAGAGAGAGAGAGAGAGAGAGAGAGAGAGAGAGAGAGAGAGAGAGAGAGAGAGAGAGAGAGAGAGAGAGAGAGAGAGAGAGAGAGAGAGAGAGAGAGAAAGTGAGTGAGTGTGAAGGCATGGAGAGGGGGTGAGAGGGAAAGGGATGGAAGGAAGAAGTTGAAGAAGGAAATAGAGGCAATAAGGAGAATGGAAGAGAGGGAAGCAGGGAGATGGAAAGGGAGAGGCAGAGTGAGAGTGTGAAAGGGAGAGCTTTTATTGCTTGAACTGAGACAGCTGCACAGTAAATTCATAAAATTCAAGTTTATTCCCTACATGGAAGTCCATGTCAAATTTGCACATTCACATTGATACCTATTTTTATCATGGAGTGTGTTTCCCAACTAAAACTGGCTAGTTCTCATCAATATCCAGTAAATATCTGTATGCTTGTATCTCAATTTCATTCAGGTCAGATAGATTAAGATTACACTTTAACTGTTTCAAGGCCCTCCCCCAAGTCTAACTTATTTGAGGTATTAAAAATAAAAGCATAAGGAGGACCATCACAGGGAAGATGGCAGGTAAACACCTTATTAAAGATGTTTAACATTTCTATACACATGTATTACAATCATGCACCTTTTGATACTAAACTTAAGGAGTTCCCATTGGGAGATAACCAAATAGTTGATTTTTCAAATACCTTGCATATGGAAAAATTACTTTGTGATATAGATGTTAAGCTATAAAAAGGTGTACAAATTTGCAGGTGCCCAAGTATTTCTATAAACAAAGCCTTAGGATCACTGTTAGAAATGACATCAATGAGAAAATCAAGGTACCAATAATAGTAGTAATAATAATAACAATAATAATAATAATAATAATAATAATAATAATAATAATAATAATAATAATAACAACAATAATAAACACCATTATCATAATCATAACTATTATCTTTACCATAATTTTGCTTGTGTTTCCTTTTTCTGTCTGTTAGCACATTATACTTGCACATTATGCCTGAAATGATATTCCATGTGACTTGAGCTTAAGTTGCTTCATTTTAATGTAAACTAGGCACATTAAGCCAGAGAAGATATGTCATGTGACTGTGGAGTTGCAGTTGTTTCATTTTGATGTAAAATGGGGTGAGAATTATAGTTATGAATCCATATGAATCCTATTTAAAATCATCATTATCATTAATATCATTATTATTGTTGCCATATTATAATAGCATCAATACTATTATTGTTATGATGATTATTTTCATTTCTCTTTATTTTTCCCTTCCTTAAAGTAGAAAATGGGGATGAGCTGGGGAAAAAGGGAGGGGGAAAGGGGATGGGCTCAGAGAGAAAAGGGGTGTGGGTAAGGGAGGGAAGGGAATAAGGGAGCAAAGGAGGTGGAGGAGGAGGGCGGTGGCAGGGGACATGTAAGGCTCAAAGTGGGAGTGGCAGATTTAATCTGAAGAAAATCTGGGAATGATAGGGGGTGGCAGAGCAGAAAAGAGAATGAGAAAAGAATGAGGGAAAGGCAAAGGAAGAGAGGAAGCAAGAGATAGAAAGTGGGTGAAAGAAAGATGAAGAGATTTTTTATTTTTTGCTCCCTGGTGGTAATGGTGGTGGTGGTGGTGGTAGAATACTACTACTACTACTAGAATCAGTAGTAGTACTTGTAGTAGCAGCAGCAGCAGTAGTAGTAGTAGTAGTAGTAGTAGTAGTAGTAGTAGTAGTAGTAGTAGTAGTAGTAGTTGTAGAAGTAGTAGTAGTAGTAGTAGTAGTGTAGTAGTAGTAGTAATGGAGTAACAGCAGTAGTGTAGTAGTAGTAGTAGTAGTGTAGTAGTAGTGGTTGTGGTAGTAGTAGTAGTGTAGTGCTAGTAGTAGTGTAGTGGTAGCAGCAGTGCAGTATCAGTAGTAGTGTAGTCGTAGTATTTGAGTAGAAGTAGTTGAGAACCAGGTGTTGTATAGTAGTAATACTGTAGTAGAGGTGAAGTAGCAGTAGTAGTATTGTAGTAGTGGTATTATAGTAGTAGTAGTAGTAGTATTATAGCAGCAGTGTAGTAGCAGTAAAGTATAGCTGTAGTAGTAGTAGAGTAGCTATAGTTGTGGTAAAAACAGTAATAATAGCCATAGTAATAGTTGTAATAATCATAGTAATAACACTAATAAAATAATAATGACAAAAAACAACAACTACAAGTAATAACAAAAGCAATATCAATAATAATAAAAAATAAATAAATAAATAAGAAAATAATAATAAAAAAATTGAAATCCTTATATGAATTTTACAAATATATTTCTTTGATTGTCTGAATAATTACTTTCTTTTCTATTAACCCATCAGCTGCAGATTAATGTACTGCCCACTGTAGTGTATTGGGAATTTGCACACAAAGCTGTACAAGTGTTCAGCCAAAGAGTCAATTGGTACTCCCTTCCCTTGTATTTGAATTACTTTCTTCTAATACTATTAATATTGATACTATGATTATTATTATTATTTACATTATGATTATTTCAATGTTATAAAAATACTAATAACAATAAGAATAATACAATGATAAAAAGAATCTTTCCAAAAACCATGAAAAAGGGGAAACAGTTGCGCTAGATAGAATTAATAATTGTCTCTTGGAGACTAAGCACTCATTTAGCTATTAACAAACTAAAATTATTGTGATTTTCTTTTCCAAATGGGATCATTATTAATATTCTAATTGAAATAATCATATGTCAATAATATTTCAAGACTTTCACACTGGCAAAGTCATATGACACTGTGAGTAGTTAACACAAGGAGACTGATTATATAAACTAGACTGAAGGTGATTGACGTCTTCTAGGGATAGCAGGCAAATGATCTATGCTCTATAGACTTCCCCTTTTGTAGCCAGTCTGAGCAATACATATTCTGTTCTCCCTCAACCAATGTCGCAGGGAAAGTGACGCGTGGGCATAACGGTACCTTATAAAGACCAGTAAAAAATGAAATGTATGCTTTGTAGTAAATGATGTGAATGATCCATCCTCCATACTTAAACCCAGTCAGCCATGATAGGAAATACAAGCAATATTGAACAATGGCCAGGTCAGCCATGATGGGTTCTACAATATAAAATCATGACCAAGTCAGCCATGACATGTGCTACACATCATCCAAAGACAATGGGTTAATAGGATCAGATTTTTTTTTTTTTTCTAATACTTTACTTTACTTTCTGTTTAACAAATCTTTCTCCATTTTACTTTCTTAAATTTTATCTCATAACTGTGTAACTGCTGCAGAAAATGTATCACATTGAAAAAAATAAATTATTAAAAAAAAAAAAAAAAAAAAAAAAAAAAAATAATAATAATAATAATATTTATATAGATACATAAAGCCCCAATTACAACAAAAGAAAATCTCTAAAAAAATCATCCTAAAATTTTAAGATCAAAATGATAAAAGATGCAGAAAAATCACATTCTGAACTATCGCAGAAAAAGGGTTAAGCAGCTGAGATCATTTACTGTGAAGATACCAATGTGTATATAAATTTCTTTATCATAAATATACAATATTGCTCATTCAGAAGATACCTACAGTGTAGAAAAGATGATGCTATATTTGAATTTATTAGCAATGTGTTAAAGGACTATTTCATTTTTTTTCATTTATGCATAAACTAGTGACCCCCTTATATCCAGATGTGACTATCAAGACATGAAAATATTTGGTAAGGAGGTGCAGAATGTACCATATGTGGGCTACTAGTTCTTTGCTCAGGATCCTATCTATGCCCAGTATGACTGGCAGTGCAGGTTGTAGTACAGAAAATTGTATATTATGAAAAAATATTTTAAAATGACACCAACA
>NC_051395.1:21925630-21930630 GCF_015228065.2 Penaeus monodon | reverse complement strand
TTCATAAAGGATTTTGTATGGACTGAATATTCATACTGGAGATTCGCTCCTTAATAAATTGACCTTCAGTCAGACACTGCAGATTTTGGCTTCCTTTATATCAATATATAGCTGTCTACTTCAAAGCCTTGTCTTTACACAGATGACTCCACAAGTGCTTAATCACCAAAGAGTCAATTACTAGTCATACCCTAGCTCAAGTGTTTACCCTTTTCCTTGATTTTTGATAAGATTATTGTTTATCTCTAATCACTTGTAGCATTGTTCATAATATAATAATAGTCATAATGTTAACAAGAATAACAACATCAGTATCAATAAAAAAAAAAAAAAAAAAAAAAAAAAAAAAAATCTAAAACCTCAAGGAAAGGGGAAATCAGCTGAGGAAACAGGCTTACTAATTGACTTCCAGGTGGCTGAGCACTTATGGAGCCATCTATGGGTAAACGGGCTTCACCAAAGAAAATGACAGTAGACTGTGTGATTACCCAGTGTCATTGGTTTAAGAAACATACATCCTAAATATATATGCAATCTAAATATTTCTCTTTCTGACGTGACTTCAGATGTCTAAGAAACTTCTGAATAAAACTTTTTATGAATATGGTACAGATTTCTAGGGGGGGGGATATAAAAGAAATATCATATTTAGGTTCACAATAATTACAAGTAATATCTTAAAAATTTTGAACTCAGTATTCACATATACCTGAATTCTACTAAATTGCATAAAAGCTATTAGATAGTACAACTTTTGATTTTTCTTTGAAGAAGAAGAAGAAGAAGAAAAAAGTATTTCAATTATAATATAAATTTCTCTGATATTAGCCATCGTCTCTTGTCAAACTTCCAGTCCTTGAATTGGATATACTGACTCCAGTCCTAAAATATAAAACAATTGTGAGATATTCCATGCCTTTTTGGTTTGCAATTTACAAATTACTGTACAATATCTATGACAAATATCTTACTTTTTGCACACCTTTACATTTCACAACTGCATGCCTTCTGTTAATGTGTGCCGAAGAAGAGTATGGATCAACAATTCAAAAACTGAACTCTCCATGGAAATCAAGCAAGCAAGAAAGACCAATTAACACAATTTACATGTGTTAAGTTATGAAAAATATTTCTTGAACAATATCCTTTCTCTCCCTGTACCATGCTGTAGTAGTAGAAGATGAAGAAGAAGAATAGAAAAAAACAATCAATCTAGAAATCACACATGTAATGGGTGTTCAAAAATATATATAAAGCATGAACTGCAGAATTATTTAGTGAAGGGAAAACTATAAAATGTAATGAAATATGGTGTACTATCAAATAGAAACTATGAAATAAGAAGCCAAGTAAGCATGTATACGTAAAGCAGCAGGTGCCTTGGCACAACACAGTAGATTCAACATATCAGCAGGGGGGCCCAGGAACCAGTGGCCCCATATTTATGAATTCAGTGAGGTCCGAACTCAACCTATTTCCCACTTTAGTTAATACAAAATATGGGAGACTTTGAATCCATCCCTCTCAACATTGTTCCCCCATGATTGTTGGAATGAATGGGATAGGGGAAATCATTATAGAGAATGGTTTGTGCAACTAGTAATCCACATCAAAACAGCATGGAAAATCCCAACTTTCTTAGTAAAACCAATTACTGCATTTAAAGAAAATAATGAGTGAATATTGTGGCCATTAAAAAAAAACAAAGTCTTTGATCATAATAGTTATAAATTATCATGGATAGGAATAAACAAAATTTACTATTTGGAATTCATTAACATTTACATCTGATTTACTGAGCTCTGTTACAGTTTCAATGCCAACTCTACCTAAATACTACAATACTTGTCAAAATTGAAAATTATGTATATTCACAAATAAAAAATATATATATAATCAAGTGTCAATTCTAATGACAAATGCCCAACAATCTTACTGCACCAAATATAATGTTAACACAAATTTTCAACTAAAAATAGAGTAGTGTCAATTTTTCTCACCCCAGATGACCAATAGTTGTTAAACTTCTGGCTTCATTAATGTAAATCACTTGTTCCAAAATATCAGTGTCAAAAATCACTGTCAAGTACCTGGGATGCATGTAACATTTCTGATGAGCTGTCACTAATACAATTAAGTATCACAGTTCTTGCACAGATTCAAATAGAGCTTTTTGAGGACAGTTCACATAATTAACGAATTATATTATACAAGAACTCACACATTTTCTTTAGAGGTCACTTCACATCACGAAGTCCAACAGTTCTAATAAAGTTCTTAGTCATATATCATTATCAATTTTGTCATCACTATTAATCACACATCATTATCACACAGTTCTCATTCGTAAACAGTTCTTATTCACTAAGTATTCCCACACTATCAGTCGAGGTCCACCAAGACCACTCGACTCTTCAGGTGAAAACTCGGCCCTGACAGTCACATAACCCATTTCACCTGCTGTTCTCGGCCCTTCACAGATCTTCCCGCAAGTCCTGCAACCACGTGTGGGTCTCCCAGGCGTCTTCTCGCCGTGATAGAACGAGTTTGGCGTCGAGTGCTCCAACCTCTGACAAGCGAGCCACTCTTACTCGCCCAACTCTTGCCCAAAACCTCGCTGCCTCGACGAGCTGTTCGGGGCCATTTCACGCGAGCCGAGTCCTATCACCTGCCGCAACACATTCTTTTCTGGTCGCAGGATCCTCTCGCGTCCACATACCAACACTTACGGCATAACTACCCGAGATAGCTGCTGTGGGAAGGCGTATTTCGTCCAGACATCCCAATCTGTTAGGGAAATCCAATATGGCGTGTGTTTTTACGAGATATAATCCACTGCTTCTAAGTCATCTAAAAACCTGTGCCTCGAGGCTGATGCGGAGCGATTTGTGAGTTGCACCACGGAAAAATACCGCCATATGAGTAGAGTATTTTGCGTTTTTCATTGCAAGTTTACATTTGGAAGGCATGGGAGAGGGAATGAGTGTTTTTCCAGCGTCGTCCCTCGCACAGCCTCGACGTATTGGAACATTGGGAAAAAGGTCGGCGAGGCTTAGGACACTAATCGCCAAACAAGAGCCTTTGATTAAATCTTTCTCTGTTATACTCTCCACTCGCCATGTTTCTAATTCTTGAGTGAGGAATATGCGCGTTTCACGAGCTGGGTGTAATTATCCAGATTTCTCAACAAATTCGACTTTGAACAAACAAACACATGATTGTGTACCATAGATGGATGTTGACACACTTCTAAATTCTCATTACATTTACTTTCACTTTGCAATGTACAAATGAAATATTGGGATTTTATTCATTTTTGCACCCAGTTCTAGTCCACCAATAACTATCCAATCAAACGATAATGCAGTGCTTTTTCGATTAGTAGGCAAGAAAACGAAGTAGAAATGACGTGCAGGCAACAGTTGGGTTCCGCACGTACGCAGTTCGCGGAGATGCGAGTCGTCCAGCATGCGGAGTGCGGACTGGCCATTCATTACAACATTAACCATA
Source organism: Penaeus monodon (assembly GCF_015228065.2). NCBI lineage: Eukaryota > Metazoa > Arthropoda > Malacostraca > Decapoda > Penaeidae > Penaeus > Penaeus monodon. The sequence continues at coordinate 21,927,120 of NC_051395.1, read as the reverse complement.
CAACATATCTAACTGTTGCTACTCTGTTTATGTGGAATATACCGCACTTGCATGAGCATGTCTCACCACTAAACTTGCGATGATCTTATATTATGCATCGAGATGATTGCCTTTTCCTTTTGTGATAGTGAACTGTTAGGCCTATCAATCTTTTTTTCCTTTTAGCAGGAAATGGATATGCTATGTTGCAAATATATCACATTATGGCACTTTCTTGCCGCATAGGGGGTTTACGGTCATCATTTATGCATCAGAAACCATTACAGGTATTTCTTAGGTATAAAAAAAGGTGTGCGGCAAAACTCGCTCGGCGGCAGGGTGCCAGAAAAAGTACATACTGAGAAGAAGAATCAGTAATGTCTTTCAGTAGGACTTTTCGTCATGCGATTTTCTTAGATGTAATTCATACCTATATTACACTTCGGGAGGTTCGTGGAACAAACAGTTCTTACATTCACAGAAGTAAGGGTATTTTACACCCCTGAAAGGACTTGTTCACGTTGCGTCACAAAAAGTACGCAAGACCTTGGGGCGGCGTGGTTATATCTGCCAGGACCTGATATTGAATGATACAAAAGAAAAATTAAATTTTAAAGTAAAGAGGAAGAGTGAAGGATCAGAATGATATATATCACTTTATTAGGGGGTGGAGAGCTACGGTGAAATATACACAAATCAATTATTTGCTAAGAAAGGTGATGCGCACCTCTATTTATGCAATACGGTTTTCATCTGGGATAAAGTTCTACTTACCCTATTTATATTTGGTACATGTTACTGTTATCGTTATAGCTATTCATGTTACGAGTGCTCTTAAAGTTATTATTTGTATTTATGTGAACCATTTGTTCATGTTATTTTTATCGCTATTGCCACTATTAATGTTTCTTTTATTCTTGTTACCATCACAATTCATCAATACTGCTGTCGATATGCAGAGTATACTCCAATAATAACAGTCATGATGATAATGTTTATAATGATAAAAATAACAATAATGATGATAAATAGTGATGAAATAATAATTATGAAAATAAGGGTAGTAGTAGTTACAATTCCAGGAATAATAAGCATTAAGTTGCTAATAATATTATGAACGGAAAAAACAACAAATATCAATAATACCAGCAACAGTATTAGCAACAATGATATGAGAATAAGAATAGTGATGATGATGATTATGATGATAATGAACATGAGGAAGATGATAATAATGACGGTGATGGCAATGATAATGATAATGATAATACTAGTGATGGTGATGATGGTGGTGGTGGTAATGATAATGATGGTGATGATAAGAATGTTGATGGTGATGATACTCATAAATAGAAGATGACAATAATAATGCGTCAACAATAATAATAACAACAATGATGATAATGGTAATGACAACAGCAGTAATAATAACAATAGTAATAATAAAGTGCTAACAGTAGAATTATGATAATAAGAGTAATAATAACAATAAGGGTAGTTAAGATAATAGG
>NC_051395.1:21908023-21918023 GCF_015228065.2 Penaeus monodon | reverse complement strand
ATGCACATATATATACTCACACGCATACACACACGCACACATGTACACACACACACACACACACACACACACACACACACACACACACACACACACACAAACATATGTATATATATATGTATATATATATTCATATATATTTTTTTATGCATATATATGTATGTATCTATGTATATATCGCACACATATACGTATATACATTCATACAAATACATACATCATATATATATATATATATATATATATATATATATATATATATATATATATATATATACATATATAGATAGATAGATAGATAGATAGATTATCATATAACTTTTTAAATTGATGCGTATTTTTGGCACCCACAACGTTATTTGGAAAATTGTTCCATGTTTCCATAGTTCTGTTTGAGAAACTGAAGTTCCTGACGTCTTTCTCGCCTCTTTTTACTTCAATTTATTGTTGTGTCCTATTGTCCTTCTTGTGTTCAAAATTATAAAGTCTTCCTTGTCTAACTTTCTTCGTAGTTCATACCTCTTAGGCACTCATCTTGTGGCTGCTCTTTGAACTCTTTCTAGTTTATCTATATCCTATTTTAAGTGTGGACTCTATACCACTGCGCCATGCTCAAGACTAGGTCTTATGATGGCTGTAATGACCTTCTTTTCCATGCCTTCGTCCACACACACGAATGCCCCCTTTACACTGGTAATCAGCCTTAGCATTTTTTGAACCTTGTCTCTTATATGATCATTTGGATTTAGGTTCCTGTTTATGATTATTCCAAGGCTTTTTTTCTTTATCTGCTTGGTGTCCTAACTTATAATGGATAGTGAACGATTTTTACTTTCTCCGAACCTGACTACATGGCATTTATTGGTGTGATATTCCATTTTCCCATGTACAACTCCAAATGAATAAGTTCTCACTGTCACTTTGGAGGCACTGGCACGAGACATCGTCTATTATGCTTTTTTGCAATTTCGCATCGTCTGCAAACATATTCAGATAACTACCTAGGCTAATGTTTGACCCTAAATCATTTATGAAAATAGTAAACATAATCGGCGCCAAGACCGATCCTTGAGGTACTCTGCTAGTTACTCGTCGCCCTGTAGGGTGCTTCTCTCTAATTACGGTTCTCATCTGTTTTTCATGATGAAAGTCTTCCAACCATTCTAGGAGTTTGCCTTTTACTCCACCTAGGTGTTCTAATTTCCATAATAGTCTTCTATGAGACACCTTATCAAATGCCTTCTTGAAGTCTAAGTATACACAATCAACCCAGCCTTCTCTTGCTTGCAATATTTGTAACTTTATCATAGAAACAGAGAAGATTTACATGACCTTCCTTCTCTAAAACCAAATCGTTTATTTGATATCATATCGTGTTTTTCAAGTACTTCAACCCGCTGTTTTTTAATTATCCTTTCACACACACATACACATATACACACACACGCACACACACACACACGCACACACACACACACACACACACACACACACAAACAAACACACACACACACACACACACACCGCAAGCATGGATCGACTTAACGGGTTCCTCTAACAGAACCTCAAATTCTTGAATCTTGGTCTTGTTCCAGGAGACCTCTGGGCCAAAGGGCTTTGCCTCATTACTAAATGCATCAAGAGCCGCCACCAGCGACTCCAAGGTCTCAGATAGGATAGCAAAATCATTGCCAAAGTCAAAGTCAGTGACCTTGATATTGCCCAGTGTTGCTCTACGCTGGCTTTGTAGCACTGCCCATTATCCAATCCATGCAGGTGTTGAAAAGTGTTGGTGCTAGGATCAGCCTTGCCTCGCTCCTGAATTAACAGGGAAGAAGTTCGACAGGCCCACACCACACTTTACAGCACTTTCAGTATTGGTATATCATCATCATTTAACGGTATATATTGGTATATAGGCTTGCTATTAAGTCAATAATCTGTGTCAGAATTCCCCTAAGTCTCAGATTCTCTCATAGTGATTCTCGATGCACCGAGTCAAACTCCTTGAGGTTGGTGTAGGTTGCAATCAACCCACGACTGAAATCACAGTGGCGTTCCACAATTTCTCAAAGCACTAGGAAATGGTCCATTATGGACTTGCCAAAGTGAATCCGGACTGCACCGGTCTCTCGTGCCTTAGTAGGTTGTCGTGGATCCCTTTCAAAAGAATGTGGGCGAAAACCTTGCCTGGTATACTGAACATTGTAATGCCACATTAGTCGCTACAGTCCCAATGATCCCCTTTCCCCTTCCAGAGAGGGATGACCACATTCCTCAACAGGTCAGAGAGAATGGAACCAGACTGTAAGATAGCAGTCAAGACTGCATGCAAGCCCCGTGCCATAGGTTCAGCAATTCAGCAGGGATATCATATAAGCCTACAGCTTTCCCACTCTTCAGCTTATAAATTGCCATCCTAAACTCATTTAGGGTAGGAGGATGGGTGGGTCCAGCACAGGTATTGTGATACCACTTATATCCAAGCTAATCTGGTACAGCTTTTCAAAATACTCAACCCAACATTCACGAACCCCAACATGATCTGACATGATCTGTCCATTCACTGAATGGACTGCAGTCATCTGCAAGGAGGGCTTAGAGTTCAGCTTTCTCAGGGTTTGGTAGGCAGCGTGAAGGTCATTTACCAAGAAATGGCCTTCAACCTCCTCAAGCAATATTCCTGATGAACTGTTCCTTGTCCCTTCTCAGCACTCAGCAGAGTCCAAGCCCTACACACCAAAGAGCTATGCAAGTCCTGATTGCCATTCAGCCAAGCCATGTGACACACTTCAGTGGCCTCCAACGTCTCCAGGGAGATGAAATTCTGCCTTCCCCTCGAGCATATACCAATGGACTCCTGTGCTGCTTCGAGTGTTTAGCAACTGGGTCCATCAGGTTTTCAAGTTCTGTGAATTGATCAGAGACTGCCATGGCGAACCCACACTCCTACTCCTTCAGTTTCATCATCATCATCAAGGGACTAACGCCGACGGGGCCAGATGGCCGCATCCACCCTTCGCTTCCAGCCGCGAGGATCTCTTGAGGTGAGTCTTCAGGCAGGCCCACAGCCCATCTCTACTTCCTCGCGACAGGTCTCGTCGAGCTGCCCAAGCCATGATCTACTGGGTCGTCCCACAGGTCTCCTCCACCCAGGGTTGTCACGCAGAGAGACAACCTGATGGGCAGGATCGTCCGCAGGGAGACGAGCTAGGTGGCCATATAGCCTGAGTTGGCGATCCCGGATTATGCAAGTAACAGGTCCCATGCCAGTCTCACGGTGTAACCGCCGGTTGGACACATGGTCCTGCCAACTGTACCCCCATGATCCGGCGAGGCATCAAGGCGAGACTCCAAGGCACTGGATAGCATCCAGGTTTCGCTTCCATAGAGCAAAACTGGCAGTATCAAGGCCTTGAAGACACGCAGCTTAGTCCTTCTGCATAGGTAGCAACATCTCCAAACGATTTTGTTGATCGAGTTCATAGCTCCTGTTGCCAGACCAATCTGTCTACTGACTTCTTGGTTTGACAGCCCAGAGATATGGACTATGCTACCAAGGTATGTAAAACTCTCTGTAACTTCAACGTCCTCGCTGCAAGCATGGATCATCTGAATGGGTTCCCCTAACAGGCCCCCGAAGTTCTGAATCTTGGTCTTGGTCCAGGAGACCTCTAGGCCTAGGGGCTTCGCCTCATTGCATCAAGAGCCGCCACCAGTGACTCCAAGGACTCAGAGGTGGCAAAGTCAAAGTCTGAGACCTTGATATTGCCTAGTGTTGCTCCATACTGACTTTGGCTAGTAGCTCTGCCCATTATCCAGTTCATACAGGTGTTAAAAAGTGTTGGTGCTAGGACACAGCCTTGCCTCACCTCTGAATTAACAGGGAAGAAGTTCGACAGATCCCCATCACACTTTATAGCACTTTCAGTACCAGTATAAAGGCTTGCTATTAAGCCAATAATCTGTGTCGGAATTCCCCTGAGTCTCAGGATCTCCTATAGCGATTCCTGATGCACCGAGTCAAATGCCTTCTTGAGGTCGCAAGCAACCCACGGCCAAACTCACGACGGCGTTCCACAATTACTCGAAGTGCTAGTATACGGTCTATCATGGACTTGCCAGGAGTAAATCCAGACTGCTCCGGTCTCTGATGCCTCAGTAGGTGGTTGTGGATCCGTTTCAGAAGAATGTGGGCGAGAACCTTGCCTGGTATGCTGAGCAGTGTAATGCCACTGTAATTGCTACAATCCCAACGATTCCCTTTCCCCTTCCAGAGAGGGATGACTACGCCCCTCAGCAGGTCAGGGGAAATGGTACCAGACTGCCAGATGGCAGGCAGGACTGTATGCAGGCCCCGAGCCATAGGTTCACCCCCAGCCTTTAGCAGTTCAGCAGGGATATCACATATGCCTGCTGCCTTCCCACTCTTCAGCTTGGAAATCGCCATACTAACCTCTGTTAGGATAGGAGGTTCCTCGCTGATGGGTGGGTCTGGCACAGGCACTGAGACATCACTTGCATCCAAGCTAACTGTTAGAGGGTCTACCTGGTACAACTGCTCAAAATACTCAGCCCAACGCTCATGAACCCCATGATCTGAGATGATCCGTCCATCCGCTGATCGGACTGCAGTCATCTGTGAGGAGAGCTTAGAGTTCAGTTTTCTCAGGGCTTGGTAGGCAGGGCGAAGGTCATTTACCAAGAAATGGCCTTCAATCTGCTCAGCAAGATTCCTGATGAACTGTTCCTTGTCCCTTCTCAGCAGTGTCTGAGCCCTATGCACCATGGAACAATGCAAATCTTGATTCCCATTCAGCCGAGCCTTGCGACACGCTTCAGTGGCCTCTAATGTCTCCAGGGAGATGGAATTATGCCTTGCCCTCGGGCATACACCAATGGGCTCCTGAGCTGCTTCGAGTATTACGCGCTTGAGGAGCTCCCACAGAGCAACTGGATCCGTCAGCTTGTCGAGTTCCGTGAATCGGTCAGAGATTGCCATGGTGAACCCACGGGCACACTCCTCCTCGGGGAGTTTTGAAGTGGACCCGCAGAGTAGGCACAACCAGCTTATGGTTGGTGCCACAGAACTCGGCATTGCGTGCCAACAAGAATGTGTTCGATCTCCTTGGCCACTGTACCCATATCGCTGTACCATGTCCAGTGATGCAGGCTGGAGCGCTGGTATCAGGAGCCAGAGATCCTCATTTTCTGGGACCTAGCAAAGTCCCAGAGAAGGAGGCTATTCTCACTGCTAGAATCAGCTCCCGAGCCATGGGGGCCGACAGACATCTCATAGCCAGCTCGGTCACAGCCGGATACCGCATGAAGTCACCCAGAAAATTCGAATATCTCGCTGGGGGTAATTGTCTGCCACAGATGCGAGTTTGGCATAGAACGCCTCTTTCACATCAACTTTACATGCATCGGTAGGGGCATATACAGCAATAAGAGACATGAAGCCAAAAGCATACTTCAGTCTCAATGCCATAATACGCTCATCCAGTGGTGTCACCTCAACTACCGAGGGCTGAAGTCGGCTGGAGATGCTTATGGCTACACCCTGGAGGTGGTGACCATCGCTGCGGCCCGACCAGTAGTAGGTGTACCCATCCACAGTGATCATGCCAATACCAGGTCTTCTTACCTCTGAGAGGGCAGCCACCTCAACTCCCAGTTGCTTCAATTCCCGCAATAGCAGAGGTAACCACTCATCCTGCCACAAGGACCAGATGTTCCAAGTGCCTACCCGGAAAGCACACCTGAGGTTAAGCCTCGGGTGGTCACTCTGGGTGCACACCACCTCTGCCGCCCCCGCCGACACAGCCCGAAATTAAGGGAGTTGGCAGGCTGTGGGACCACCCATCCCCCTGTGGGGTTCCCGAGGGCTTTGCCCCACAAGCTTCATGGTGGGTTGGTGCCAGCCAGGGTGCAGGCGGGACGAGTAACTCTTTGTTCCAATCCTGCGCCCCGACATTTGCCCTCCCAGCGGGACCCACAGCCCGCCTTATTTGCTGGGTGGGAGGGACAACACCCCTCCCCCCAGCATACCCCTCAGTTTGTCCGAGTGAAACACCCTAGAGTGGTCACTGGAGAGACGAGGAGTTTTGAAGTGGACCTGTAGGGTAGCCACTAGCAGCCTATGGTCAGTGCCACAGAACTTGGCACTCTGGTAAACCCTGCAATTTTGAAAGGTTCTCCATCAAATGCTGACAGGAATGTGGTCGATCTCCTTGGCCACATTACCGGTAGGAGCCAGAAATTTCTCTCACATTGAGTTTGCAAACATCGGTAGGAGTGCTCAGTAATAGGAGACATGAAGCCAAAAGCATGCTTCAGTCTCAGTGCCATAATATGCTCATCAACTAGTGTTACCTCAACTATTGAGGGTTGAGTCAGCTGGAGATGGCCATGGCTAATCCCTGAAGGTGATGACCATCACCATGGCCCGACCAGTAGTTGGTGTATCCATCCATAATGATCGTGTCACTGCCAGGTCTTTTCACCTCTGAGAGGGCAGCCACCTCAACTCCTAAATGCTCCAATTCTCTCGATAGCAGAGGTAACCGCTTGTCCTGCTGCAAGGACCGGATATTCCAAGTTCCTATCCAGTAACTCTCGTTCCCATCCTGCGCCTCAATATTTGCCCTCCCAACGCGACCTACAGCCCACCACGCTTGCTCCCCCAGCGCATCCATTTATTTTAGATGCTGCCATTGAGTTATCTGGGAGAGGAGGGCTGGCAAGGCCCACCTCCCCTGAGCTGCTCATTAACCCCAGGGTGGCTGAGGGACAGGTGTTGGTACAGGGCCAGGGTGTGTCCACACGCCGGAGGGCCATGGCTCAGTACCTCTGAGGCCTCCTGCTGTTCCGAGATCCCCCACACTTTAGCCAAGAGCCGCAAGGTGCCCAGTTTCCATGGCCATTAGGAGGCACTGCAGAAGTCTTGATGATGGAGAGGCTGTGAACTGGCAGGGAAGGCTTATATAGAGCTGCTGCCTTTTTCGCACTAGGCTAGCCATCGGTGGCAGCTGCAAACGAATAGTCATGCAAGCACTTGACATTATCTAGGCTACCACACCCTCGCTTCACATCACCCTGAGCATGAAGTACCCAAATATATATATATATATATATATATATATATATATATATATATATATATATATATATATATATATATATATATATATATATATATATATTGCTATGCCAGTGGGTCTTTGTCTCTGTGTGAAACATGTGTTAACATGAAGGGACCTGGGCAAACATGACGCAGCGGGCTGTGAGCGGAGGAGCGGAGGAACAAGCCGTGAGACGGAGTGGGTGCTGCTCCTGTGAAGACCTCGTGTGTGCCCTTGTGACCTGATATAACTTTGTGTTGCCCTGTTATAAGCTGTATCGTGCAGTGTGACATGCTGGTTTCCCCCCTGTATTGTGCCTATAGAAAAGTGTACGGGTAAATAACTTGTGTAATGGCATGCCATGAAGGAGACCTATGACCGGCGCATGAGGGAAGTGAGGTACAACATAGGTGACAGAGTGTGGCTGCATAACCCGCGTCGGAAGCGAGGGCTCTCGCCGAAGCTACAGAGCCCCTGGGAGGGGCCATACACGGTGGTAGCGGCCCTCTCTGATGTCACCTATCGAATTCGCAGAGGGCGAAAACGACCGTCTGTTGTCCACGTGGACCGGCTGTGGCGTTACCATGGGCCAGGAAGCTACTCCTGGGGCCATGGTGAAAAAGAAGATGACGTTAGCCCCAGTAGCGGCGATGAGGACGTGGCAGACGCTGACCGAGATGAGGACGAGCATTTGGACGGTGAGGGCGATGCAACAGACGTCAGTGGTGACCATGAGCCAGGTCTTGGGGCAGAAGATACCCATCTGGGTGCCACTGCCAATCTACCGCCGCCCACACCTCCTCCAGAGCGACCCAGCGAGAAAGAAGAAAGCCGCGCTGGATGAAAGATTTTTGTGTTTCTGAGAACTGATTTTATTTAAATTTTCTGTAGTTTGTTTCAGGTTTAGATATGTCAGAGCAGACGGGTCGTCTGCTTGATAGGGGGGGATAGTGCTACGCCAGTGGGTCTTTGTCTCTGTGCGAAACATGTGTTAACATGAAGGGACCTGGGCAAACATGACGCAGCGGGCTGTGAGCGGAGGAGCGGAGGAACAAGCCGTGAGACGGAGTGGGGTGCTGCTCCTGTGAAGACCTCATGTGTGCCCTTGTGACCTGATATAACTTTGTGTTGCCCTGTTATAAGCTGTATCGTGCAGTGTGACATGCTGGTTTCCCCCATTATTGTGCCTATAGAAAAGTGTACGGGTAAATAACTTGTGTAAATAAAGGAAAGACTGTCATTTTGTGTTTATTTCGTGCCCTGCCTCGCCACTTGGCGTTTCCCCTCGTGGTGTTCTGGGACGCTGTGGTGCTCGGTGCCTCTTGGAGCTGTTCAGTGTTCACGACCCTGTGGATAGCACACCGTCTGCCTAGCCTGCCTTGTATTGGTGGCAGAGAGACGAGGCGGTCGGCATAACAATATATATATATATATATATATATATATATATATATATATATGTATGTGTATATATATATATATATATATATATATATATATATATATATACATATATATATATATATATATATATATATATATATATATATATATATATATAATATATATATTTATTTATGTATATGTATACATACATATATACACATACACACACACATATGTGTGTGTGTGTGTGTGTTTGTTTGTTTGCATGTGTTGTGTGTGCGGGTCTATATCTATCTATCTATCTATCTATCTATCTATATTATATCTATCTATCTATATCTATCTATCTATCTATCTATCTATCTATATATATATATATATATATAATATATATATATATATATATATATATATATATATATATATAGAGAGAGAGAGAGAGAGAGAGAGAGAGAGAGAGAGAGAGATTTAATGGGATGTAAACACGTGGTAATGAATATTAATTCATTATTTGATATTTACAAATCTCCTATATATTTACTAATTAAGTAACTTACTTCTAAATACAAAAACTAGCCCTGGCCTCGTAATACAGTTAGGCTTGCGTTAATGTGTTAGGTGCTTAATTGGTGGCCTTAGTTAGATTAACCATTTTCCACACGACGCCATGACGCGTCATTTTAGCAGCAATTTTTTGTTTGTACTGAGACTGAATTCACCTAGTTTTCCATGACTGATGAAAGGTGATTTGTTTTGCATTTTGGTGTCCTCAACGTTGATGGTGTAAAAGTACCGTTTTCTCTGTATCCTCGACTTCCAAGTCATTCAAGCTAGTTATCTTTTAGTGACCTCAGTACACATTCGCCATACACTAAAACAGGAATCTAGCATTTTAGCAACGTTTAAACCAATCTCTTGTCGTGATGATAAAATGCCAACTGTTAATTAACGTAATAGCTTTTATGATACACATTTCATTCACTCTGAATATGAGATCTTTTGTCATGCAGCATGGTACTGTGGTATTTTAAAAAATGGTTTCTAAATAGCACACTAAATATTTCTAAACAAATAATGCGTTAACTATGGTTACTCATTTTATTATCCCAATATTGTTTTTAAATTGCTTATATTTTACACAGCATATATATATATATATATATATATATATATATATATATATATATATATATATATATATATATATATATATTTATATTTATATTTATATTTTTTTTCTTTTTTTTTCTTTTTTTCTTTATTTCTTCTTTTTCTTTTTTCTTTTTCTTTTTTTCTTTTTATTTATTTTTTTCTTTTTTTTTCTTTTCATCTTTCTTTCTTTCTTTTTTGAGAAATACAGCTGTGAAACATTTTAGTTTTTTATTCTCGATTTTGCTTATAGGTAAACTTTGCACAGTTGTTAACTGTGTAAATTCATATTCCGCTGCTCTGATTACTGTAGCCTCCTTTTCGTGCTTATTCATTCATCG
>NC_051395.1:21893023-21895523 GCF_015228065.2 Penaeus monodon | reverse complement strand
TCTTGCATAGTCTCCTGTGCTGATGCAGTCAGTGATATGTCAGGGACAGTGTGTAACCTTTTGTTAAAGCTATATTTATAACTCTTAAGAATATGCCCAACTGTCTTGCACCTGAGTGGTTGACAGGCTCTTGTAGTCAATTCTTTATTATCACTCACACATTGTGTCAGACTGAGATTAGATTGAAATTAAAATAGCAATAGGAGAGATTTTAATAAAATATTACCATTGAAAAGAAAATCAAATTAAACTCAGTTATAACAAAAACAGACATAAAGTAACTAATGATAATAAAAGTTGATATTGATAAGTGAATAAATGTCAGCTAATGTAAATGCAGTAAAACTAGAACTTGTCATACAGACAAAGGAATAAATGCCTTAGCAGTAGATCTGCTGAGTTAGACACAAGTTCATATTTTCAGATGAACTGACATGGCAGATTCATGCAAGCAGCCATGGACAAAGATCAGAAACTGTAAACAGAGAGCTATGCAGGCACATTCTCCCTCTCCTTTTTCTTCTGTTTGAATTTCTGTTGTTATATGTACGTTGTTGCAGTTATCCTTACCTTCGAGACATTGTTTTGTCTCTTTCATATGGAAATTGTTATCATTATAATTATATTCATATGAAAAGTGTTATCATTAAAAAGGTAATTGCATAACCATCTTCTTTTAGGTCCTAACAGCAGGACAAGGACAGAATCCAGCAAGACAAGCTGCTGTAGGAGCAGATCTGCCTTATGAAGTACCAGCATCTCTAGTAAATATGCTTTGTGGTTCAGGATTGAAGTGAGTTTCTTTATTGATTAGAAGAAGTCTTGTTAAATGTATATTCTGAAATAAAACAGTTTAGATATTAAGAAATTTAGTCCTGCAATTAAATCATTAATATTTAAGATTAACCCAACTGCCATGGATTACTATTCTATCCCCTGTATTTTTTTGTGAATTTTGTTACATACAGATGGCTCCCCATGTGCTCAACTGGCAAGGAGTCTATCAGTAGGCCCTAGTGACCAGTCCTGATTTCCCCATTCCTGAATTGATGGGAAAATGTGTTTTTCTTTTTAATACAGTTGTTATCGATACTGTTATTATTGATATTGATTTTACGATTATTAAATTATTATTAAAATCCTGGTAACATTTAAGACAATGAAATAATACAGAAAAACCTTTTGAAAAGTCAAGGAAAAGGGTAAACATGTGAGATAGGTAGGACTGATAACTGACTCCTTGATGATTAAGAACTTGTAGAGCCATCAATGTGTAAATACAATAAATAAACTTGTATTACAGTGGGCATGGCATGTATTCTTGTCATACATGCCAATTGGGTTAATTTGAAAGACAGTAACACTTTTGAAATTAAAATTTGTATTCTCTTGTGAATTACATATGAAGCCATCATTTAATCATACAGATTAATATTAGTTATACTCTAGGTATCACCAAGTAGAAATTCAGATTATTTTTAGTTTATATATGTATGTATTTTTTATAATAGTGTCCTTTTATATTATTTAGATAATTTCAAGGTCTATAATACTGTTGCACAAAATTGTTAGCTGCAGAAATTAACACATACATTTTTTATATATAGAATGTATACCTTTTTGATGAAACATTTAATTGAAGTAATAAAAAGAAAAGCTTGAACTATGAGGTCAGTACCTATATTATCTCAGTTCAGATTGGTAGACTGATGCTTTCTGAGTGTCCCTGAGTCTTATTTGGGATGTCTTTGACATATTTTAAAATTATATCCTTTTAAATGCATATATTTAAAAAGACAGGTTACTTGCATAATAGATTGTGTAAGATTAATTAGAGTGTTTGTAGTAATTTTTATCAGGTTGGAATTGTATTTTCATGTTTTTTTTTTCTTTTCTTTTTTTTACACAGATCTGTTGCTTTAGGGTATCAGGCCATAAAACTAGGTGAAGCAGATGTGGTTGTTTGTGGTGGTCAGGAGAGTATGACCCAGGCCCATCATGCTGTGAAACTGCGTCAGAAAACTATGGGGAATATTGATATGGTCGATACTATGCTGGTTGATGGGCTTGTTGATGCCTTCCACAACTATCATATGGGAATCACTGGTAATCAGAGTTTCTTTTTTCTTTTTTACAGAATGCATTTAATTTTATGTGTGTGTATGTTTGTGTGAATATGTGTTTATGTGTATGTGTGTGAATGTATGTATGCATGTATGAATGTATGTATGTATGTATGTATGTATGTATGAAGCATGCATGCATGCATGCAAATATGTAAGTATATATATAATATATGTATATGTATGCTTATACATAAGTATGTATATTTGTATGTATATATATAATGTATATATATGTATATATGTGTACATATGTGTACAAGTGTATATATGTATATATGTATTTATATATGTGTACATATGTGTACATGTGTATATATGTATATATGTATATATGTATTTATATATGCATATATGTTTATATGTTTATCTGTATT
>NC_051395.1:21875913-21892923 GCF_015228065.2 Penaeus monodon | reverse complement strand
GTGTGTGTGTGTGTGTGTGTGTATAAATGTGTGTGGTGTGTGTTCCGTGCACACACACACACCCCCTTATCACACACACCACACACACACAACACACACACACACACAACACACACAACACAAAACCCCCACAACAACACACACAACAAAGAACATGTAAATGGGTTTCCCAAAATCCACTCAGGCCGCTACTGGAAAAACTACTTCAACTGGGTTTTTCTCAAAATTATCTGTTCTTCTTCTACAGGAGCCATGCATACAAAAGGTGCTGGTTCGTTTTCCTTCCTAAGGCCTCTAACCTCATACCCCACGCACCCACAAACCACCACACACACACACACCACACACACACCACCCCCACACACACCACAAACCAAACCCCACACACACATGCCCATGCCACACACCACCCGCTCACACCAAACAGCCCCCACACACCACCACCACACCACACACAACCACCACACACAAACCCAAAATATTATATATATATATATATATTAATACAAAACATACATACTCATACTCATACATCATCATACCACATACATAACATACACCATACACACAAAACACACACAACCCCACCACACACACCACCACACACATACCCCCACACCACACACCCCACCCCACACATATAAATAAAAATTATATTTTTATATATATATATATATATAAAATTTCATAATATATATATATAATATATATTATTATATATAATATATATTTTAAAAATTTTTTTTTTATCAAAATCTTCTATTTTTTCTCTCTCTTATATATGTAATTGTGTGTGGTGGGCATTATATATATATTTTATATTATATTTTTTTATTATATATATATAATATACCAAAACCCCACACCCCATTTACACATCATATTATATAATTATATATATATATTTATATATATTATATATATATTAAATTAAAATTAATTATACACCACCACCACACATTCACATACATATATATATATATTTTTATATATATATATATTATTACATATTAATATATGTGTTTGTGTTGTTGTGTGTGTGTGTTGTGTTGTGTTCCATTCACACACACCACCACACACACCCACACACACACACACACACAAACCCCACACCACCACACAACACACCAATTATATATATCGTTTTTTTTTTTTTTTTCCAAGTGCCCTTCCAAAAACGTTGGCGACATGGTTTCCTGTTTTCTTGGGGATTTAGAGCGGGGGTTTGCCGTTTTCCTTTCCCCCGGTTTTTATCGGTCACCCTCTATTTAAACCGGTCTGGGGCCGCACTGCTTGGGGGTGGGTTACCACCCATGCTGGTGGCAATCGAGGTTTCTTTGCCCAAGGACCCCACCGGCCGGTGCTCAACCCCCAACTCAGATCCGTCGTGACTCTTTATCCGATCTCTAAACCCTCGGGCACCGCGGCCTATATATATATTTTATATATATTATATATTATTAATATATTATATATAATATATTTATACTACCCAATTCCTCTGTCTCCTTTCTCCTTCCATTCTCTTTTCCCCCATATTGTCGCGTTTTGTTACACCCCACCAACACATATATATTATATATATATATATTTTATATAATATATATTATATATATATATATATTTTGTGTTGGTGGTGTGTGTATGTGTGTGTGTGTAGTGGGTTTTGTGTGTATTGTGTATGTGTGTGGGGGTGTGTTTGGGGGGTGTTT
Organism: Penaeus monodon; assembly: GCF_015228065.2. Classification (NCBI taxonomy): domain Eukaryota; kingdom Metazoa; phylum Arthropoda; class Malacostraca; order Decapoda; family Penaeidae; genus Penaeus; species Penaeus monodon. The sequence continues at coordinate 21,891,211 of NC_051395.1, read as the reverse complement.
TGGGTGTGTGTGTGTGTTTGTGTTGGTGTGTGTGTTGGTGTGGTGGTTTGTGTTGGTTATTGTATTAATTATTTATTTATATATATTATATAAATATATATCTTTAATATATACGCATACATTTTTATGTTTTCAATATATATATTTTTTTTATAATATAATTTTTTATTTACATACTTTGTTATTAAAGTATATTTTATATATTATTTATTTTATTTATATAAAAGTAAATATTGCTTGTTTGTGTATGTATAATAATATATATTATTTATATTATTTATTTTAAAACTTTTTTGGGTTTTATTAATATATTAAAGTATTAGTATGAAAATATATATTATATTATTAATATATTATATATATTATTATGTTATACATTAATTTGTTACCACACCCCACAACACCACACACCCACACCACAACACACACACCACACAACACACCACCACAATCACCCGTGTGTGTATAGATACTATGTTTATTTATTATTTTTTTTTATAAAATGGATTTTAATATATTTAACGTATACACACACCACAACCCAACACACACACACACACAACACCACACACCACACACCCGAGCACACACACACAACACACACACAACACACCCACACAAAACCCCCACACACCACACACCCCCACACACCACACAACCACACAAACACACCACAGCACACACACACACACACACACACACACACACACACACACACACATACACACACACATACACATACACATACTCTGACTTGCAAAGACACAAACACATACAGACACACACAGAGACACACCCATACACGTGTATATTCTCATATATGGTATACATTTTTCCTTTTTTCAGCGGAGAATGTAGCAAAGCGTTGGAATGTTTCAAGAGATGAACAAGACAGATTTGCTGTTTTTAGTCAACAAAAGACAGCTAATGCTCAGAAAGATCAATGTTTCAAGGAAGAACTTGTCCCTGTTTTGAACTTGAAAGTGCCTCTTCAAGCAGATGAATTTCCTAGAAATGATACATCTTTAGAAGGGTTAAGAAAATTGAAACCATGTTTTCTGAAAGTGAGTATTTTTTAGAGTATTGTCTATTTACTTACAGTATTTAGTTTTCTCTTATCATAAAGTTCATAGCTATAATGATGTTATTCTTATATTTACCACATGAAATTACTTTGCATGGATTTTTTATCTTCTTCATTTTGCCAGAGTTTGAAAGCACATGTTAATTCATTAGCACCTTGAATATGCAATTCCCCTATGGTCATGTAAATGGCATCACACCACTAATTCACATCCTCCTAATCCCTTGCTTGTTGTTGTCGTGGGAGGGCTTAGGAGTTGGAGACTGGGGCCCAATGTAGAGGATTACCCTTACCTTGGACCTTGGAGCCATGGGCAAAGCATTCCCTTGGTTATTCACCCTGCCCTTACTCCTCATGGGGACTCTAAGGGGTAGATTATTTATTTATTATTATTATTTAATTCAAACTCACCATGGCCAATAATATTTTTTTTTACCCTTAGGAGCATTAAGACTTGCCCCTTCATCAGCTAGCCCATTTAAATTTGATTTCATTGATTTCCCTACTCCTGCCTCTCCTTTGATCATGGCTCTGACCACTGATACTAATACTCCCTCCCCAATGTTTGCAGTCAACTTTATCCATTCCGAATCATCCACCCAGGTCATTGTTTAGCCTTCATAGTACACCCCTTCCTCTCTCCCAACATCCTCCACTCTATCTTCTACTGCACAGTCTTCTTCATTGTCTGCTCCCACCCTCCTTAGTACTACTTTTCATTCTTATTGTCCTTCTCCCAACAGTACTACCTCTCTTCATACCACTCCACCTTCTTCCCACCCTCGTCCTTCTACTGCATCCACCTCTTCAAATCTTTTGAGTATCCCTTTTTGGACCAACCAAGGGGGATCAGTTCTTTGTGATTCCCCCTACAGCTCTGTACTCTGACAGTACCCTTCTCTTCCAACAGTGTCTCCTAAAACAAGTAGGCAAAGTTGCCTTTTGCAGTTGTCCTGATCATTGCCCTGACTGACCTCACTTGCAAATTGGCTGCCCAGCCTCACTCCTCCCTTAATAATTATACTGGAACTGTTTTCATCTCCGACTGATTGTCCTGTCTACAACATGGACTGGTCAGATTGTGAAAACAACTTGCTCGCCTGCCTTGTTGACTATAATGCAGTGGCAGTACAGTGCTACACTATCCCTTCCAGAGGCCAATGCAAGTCCTACACCAGCATTACCAAGATTAACTTATGTAGACATGACCTCCCCCATGAATTTATATTGGTGGAGTGTCTTGCTTTGTCTGATCATATTGACCTCTTCCCCATCAATGTCAGAAATGTTGGTGTTTTGGCCACCCAGCCAAACACTGTCGCTCCACAGCCCACTACCCTCTATGTACCCTAAGTAGTCATGATAGTTCAAATTGCTCTGTTCAGTTATGCACATGTGCCAGTTGTGGTGGCTCCCAAAATGTATTTTATAGGAGCTGCCTTACCTACAAGCTTGAATCTGAGATAGCAGTTCTCAGATTCAAACTAGACCTCACTCTATGTGAGGCCAAACAAAAAGCACGCCAACAAGGTTTTTCTCTTTCTACCTATTCCAAAACTGTACTTCACTCTGCTTCCATCCCATCTTCTCAAGAAGTCTCACCATTTCCCTCAGTATCCTTCCCTCCACTCTGAACCACCCTATCTCTTCTCCCTCTCTTCCCCCAGTCAAATTCCTTTGTCAGTGAAAATCCAGATACTCCAGTCTCTGCTACTTCCCCAGTGCTTACCCCTCCTCCTCCCAACCCAACTCCCCTTTAGAAACTTGTAGACATCCAAAAGTTCTTAAACATGACACAAGAGAATGATCCACTCCCTCATCCACCCTATAATCCCCTTATTCCTGTTCTCTCTACATTCAAAGGATTTGCTGATATCTGTCCTCCTTCTCAAGTTCCCCCTACACCTCTTCCTCCCACTCACCCTCCATGTGCATCACCATTCCCTCTTCCTTCCCTATTATCCTTACCACTGCCACCTAGATGCTCACATGACTCCCATATGTCACAACAATGTCCTTCTCTGGATTCCTCCCATCCTGACATTCTTCCCGATACTTCACCACCTTCCCCTGTTCCCTTATTTCATTCTCTGGAATCATCTCTTATTTGTACAGTTTCTTACCAGATTACCTTTTTATTGTTTCATAATAGCTCTTATGCAGTTTTCCTCATACAGTGTTACTCTCCCTTCTTCAGACACACTCTCCATTTGATCTCATCACCTCATGTCTTTAACCCCATCCCCTTTTGCAAATCCCTACTGTATTCCATTTGCTCCCCCTCTCTTCACTGCCATTCTATCCTACTGCATTCTACAACCTTTGAGATCTAACTTACCTTATCCTGATTGTTAAATAATTTCCAGCCTTTTTGTCACAATACTTTACCATAGTGCTATATGACCTCTGTCTTGCACATTTTTCTTCTAACCATTAACCACTTACTTGTTAATTTAGTTAGTACTATCATTATTATTTTTTTTATTATAATTATTATTGTTGTTGTTGATGTTGTTTTTTGTTTACAAGAATTCTTTCATTTAAAAAAAAAATTCTTGCATTCTCAACAGAGACAAAAATTCATGTCATCAGGGTCATTTATTAGTGTCACACATTGCTATTACATGCTTGCTTTCATATCTGATACCTTTGAAATATTTTATATTTATTTTGGTCTATAACAGAATAATAGAATAACAGAAAAAAACGTATGCTGTAAATAATCGTTATATGCTCTTTGGTACCAACATGGAAATAAATCTGTATACATTTATTTAATGCATTATTAACTTCAATACATCTTTTTTACCACTCGAGGTGGACTTATTTTGTATCCCTTACTTGTTACTTAACTCATTAGCTGTAGTATTGAAATTGGCTAGTGGCCAGTAATGTGTGTTTTTTGGTATCACTGGCAGTTTCCTGGATTTGTACCTGGCTTGTTCAGAACTTTATGTACAATTTTAGACACCAAATGGCTTGTAGTTTTCTAAACAAAACTAGAAAAAAAAGAGATTTCCTTTCACTTTAAGTGCCAAAGAGTGACACCAAATAAATAATGTCTATTATCAGAGAATGATGAGCTCCCTCTGATGAGCTGACTGCCCTGGGTAGGTCATAACACAGTGCCAACTGTGACTTAGTCCACCACAGCCATTGCATACCATGCCATGCACAACCAAAGGTATAAGCATATTATATTTACTAATTTTATGTGACAGGATGGGACTGGCACTGTAACTGCTGGTAATGCATCAGGGTTGAATGATGGTGCAGCAGCACTAGTTTTAACAACCGAAAAAGAAGCTAAAGCCAGGGAACTGAAGCCACTAGCTAGGATTATGGCTTGGGCTCAGACAGGAGTTGACCCAGCCGTTATGGGAATTGGACCTGTGTCTGCTGTAAAAAAAGTGGTGAGTAGCTTTGGTGTGGATTTTGTTGCTAACTAATGTTGATGACTAGTAGGTGTTCAAGATTTTGAAGAGAAGTTGCATATACAGTATAGATGTAGTTGGTCTAAAATAAAGTTATTTTGATATGTAAAAATGTTGTTAAGATATTACATTAATTTGTCAAATACTTTCCAGCTTAGTAAAGTTGGCTGGTCAGTAGAAGATGTTGATTTGTGGGAGTTGAATGAAGCATTTGCAGCACAAAGTTTGGCAGTTTTGAGAGAACTTGGTCTTGATAAGGACAAAGTTAATGTAAATGGTGGGGCTATTGCCCTTGGGCATCCAATTGGTGCATCCGGTATGTAGAAATCTGTATTTTGTATTATTCTGTAATAGATTTCAACACACACATACACACTCACGCACACACACATGCACATGTATACGCACATGCATACGCACACGCACACGTATATGCAAGGCACACACACACACACACACACACACACACACACACACACACACACACACACACACACACACACACACACAACAACGCACCCACACACGCACGCAAGACACGCACGCACACACATGCACACACAAACACGCACATGCACGCACATGTGGATTTAAAGAATAGTAGTATCAGACTGAAAATGAAATTCCTTGAGCAAGGATTATAAACAATTCACAATAAATAGAATTTATTCATAAATACTTTGTGTATTACAGGTGCAAGAATTCTGGTGACTTTACTGCATGCACTGAAGCGGCTTGAGAAGAAACGTGGTGTTGCTGCTCTCTGTGTTGGGGGCGGCATGGGAATTGCTCTTTGCGTAGAGCGATCTTAAGTCACTGTGCATGATATTTTACATTTATTGTTGAGTGGATTAAATATTTTAAAGGTTGTTATAGGTATTGTTGATTAGATAGATTTATTTAATATGGCATGATTTAAGGATACTAAATTTTAATATTTTCTCTTTTGAAATTTTAATATTTTTATTTTGATCCTGTTTAGTTTATTAGCTCAAATTAGTGCCTTTATTAGGAAATGGTTACTAGGTTATTTACGAGTTTCATTCCTTTGGTTAGTAAGATAATTTTAAAGAATAATATAAACAGAAAAATGTATATTTTTGTAGGATATGATGCCTTACATGCATTTTTGTGAATGCATTTGTGATATGTATATCTGCAGAGTCATCTGCTTTTACATTAATATAGTGCTTAAAAGGCTGTTCATAGTCCACTATATATAGGTTTTAAGTATTAGGTGTTGTTTATTTGATATTCTTTATTTTAGAAAGATGGTATTGTTTGATTAATGACAAATTTGATTCACAAATTCATTATAAGAGAGGACTGAAGCTTTAATGGATGTTTTGCAAGGGATATGATTAAGACCCAGTCAGTTTTGATAATAATTTAACAGATATGGTGCATAGTAAAAGATGTTTTATCTCATAGAAATTGCTTTGTAGCTGAAACTGTTAGCAAGTTAGTGAAAAAAATATGATAGAAGATTAATATATAACACATCCCTATGTAGATTCTCTTTTAGTAGAATAATGTACATTTATAAGAACAAAAATCAATAATCATTTTGCTTTGATGCATAATGCAGTGGATATGAGAAGCACAAAATGTTTATATATGTCTTATATGTACCATTTGTGAATTGTAGATGTAAATCTTTATATCCATTTTGTTCAGATCTGAATATGTTATTTCAAGTAGGTGATCAATTTTAATTCTTAGTTCTACCAGTTTTCCATTTATTTTATCATGATTGTTATCAATTTGCTACTATTGCAGTAAAGGCATTATTGCTTTGTCAGGTAAATGATGTTTAGTTGTACAAATTATTTCTCATTATGCCATGATAACAGTTTTGGTAATAATGATTCTTATTTTGTTATGTGGACTGGAGATCTGTCTTCCACTTCATAAGCAAGCGTTTGGTGATCTGATTTTGTGTGTTATTGATTCAATAGTATGATTTTCAATGTTTTACAGGATATTTACTATTTAGATATTTAGAAGTCTCATTTTACAGTATGTGGTGTCTCCATGGACATATTTCCCCACTTGTTCTGAATGAAATATGTGTGTGTGTGTGTGTGTGTGTGTGTGTGTGTGTGTGTGTGTGTGTGTGTGTGTGTGTGTGTGTGTGTGTGTGTGTGTGTGTGCGCGTGTGTGTGTGTGTGCGTGTGTGCGTGCGTGCATGTGTGTTGGATAGAAACAAACATTTCATGTAAAATTTGAAGTTCTCTCAAGTACTAAAAACTATCTGTGCATACATGAGTCACATATAACAGTCCAGAAAAATCTAATTTTTCTAGTGTATTTGATTGTAGTTGTAGCATTGAAAGGTACGTAAAATGACATGCATAGTAGGACACAATATGGAACAGTATAAGAATGTAATATAGTAAGATTACAAGAGAACTTCATGAAATACTCAAAGACAATTAAGTAACCAAACACTAGTCTCTGCAGAAGTTAGTTGAAGGTCAAACCTAAGTAATAACTGGTTTGTTGTAATGCATAGAACTCTGTGAGCAAGACCAAATTAGGACTGCAATTTGAATGCCAAACATATAAGCTGTAATATGTGTTTATAAAAAGAAATGTAGATAAGCATAAATAGGGCTGTGCATGCAGTATTGATCATGTATCCTGAATGATCAGGATTTTTACCATATTTTATATTGTACTTTACTGAAGAGTTATTCAAGTAAAGTTCTTCAGAAGCTCAAGGATTTAGGTTATGATACATTATTGTTAAGTTTCCTAGTTTTCATGGTTTTGATAAGTAGACTTTGAATTATTTTTGAGACTTGTTATAAGGGGAAAAGGTGACAAATTTGGAATACAGTCTGCAATAAGTCATGAATGATGTGTACCATTTTTAATATACTTTACTGAAGAATAATCCATATTAAGTTCTTCAGAAGCTCAAGGATTTAGGTTATGATACACCTATCATAAGTATGGTTAAGTTTCCTATGGTTTTAATAAGTAGACTGATTTATTATTTTTTAAGACCTGTCACAAACAAAATGAAAAATTTGGGATTCAGTTTGCAATGTCACAAATAAATGATTTTATTTTTGTTGTTTTTTCTCAGGCTTTTATGGTAGTTATCTATATGGTCATTATTTTTAGTTCCAGGAATTAAAGCAATTATTGTTTCAACAGGGACTTGCAAATACCAATGCCAAGTGTAGAGGAAGAGTCTCCTTAAGAAAGTGTAAAGGAAGAGTCTCCTTTAGGATATATAGCTTGCCTTTGAATATAAAACTACTGTTTCCAGTGCTATCTTGTCAAAAGATTCAGGTTATTTTATTCTGAAGATGTTATTGGTTGTGGCAATAATTGTAATTGTATTTAGTGAAGTAAAGACTTTATACATTACTCTGGTTTACATTTCTTAACACTACTGTATGTATGTGAAAAATTGTATATTGGTGATAAACAATTTTATATTTTCCCCTTTTTCTACATTATTAGTCCCTTCCCAATCTCACCCCCCCAATCCCTTGCCCGTTGTTGTTGTGGGGGGGCTTAGGAGGCGGAGACTGGGACCCAATGTGGGGAACTCCCCAACCTTGGGACTCAGCCCTCGACTCAACTAATTTTGCATGGTCTTTTTTTTTTTTCCTTCCCACTTTTCTAAGGTGTGAGAGCCGTGCTGAAAGGATGAAAGGCTGACTTTGTGCCAGTCCTGAACGGCCTGAGGGAGCCATGGGCACGGTATTCCCCTGATTTAGTTACCTAGCCTTACCCCTCAAGGGGACCCTGAGGGTGGATGTTTTTATCCCCAACATAATCCAGGCTTACCATGGCCAGTATGAAACCTATCCCCACTATAGGGCAATGAGGCTTGCCCCTTTATCAATAGCCCCAACGATGTAACCCACCGATTCCCTGACCCCAGGCTCTCCTTTGACCCACGGCTCTGACACTGCAATAACTACCCCTCATCAATGCCTACTAGTACAGTACCAACAATCAACCCTTAGAACATTTCCACTCTCCCAGTATGCTCAACTTCAACACCTCTACCCCCACAACCTCCAACATCAACCACCCCATCCTCCCTTATTAATACTTACAGCCTTATTGCCCACCTCTCCATAACACTACCTCCCTCAACACTACTCCATCTTCGTCACGCCCCCACCCTTCTACTACCCCTATCTCTACAACAATCTTGAATAATCTCTTTAGCACAGCCAAATGGGACCAATTTTTCGTGATCCCTCCCACAGCTCCCTACTCTGACAACACCCTTCTCTTCCAACAATGTCTCCAAAAACAAGTAGGTAAAGTCTCTTTCTGTAGCCGACTCGACCGCTCCCGTCTTGTCACAGTAACATCCGAAAACCAAGCTATAGCATTAACAAAACTAACTGACCTATATGGTAACCCCATCCTTGCAGAACCCCATCCAACCCTCAATACTTGCACCGGAACAGTTTCAATCTCCCCAGCAAACTGCCCAATCTATGACAAAGATTGGTCAGATTGTGGAGAAGACCTACTTGCCTGTCTCACAGACTATGATGCAACATCAGTACAATGCTACTCCATCCCTCCCAGAGGTCATCGAAAGAAACCCACTAACATAGCCAAAATTACCTTCCGTAGACATGACCTTCCCTTTAACGTCTACATAGGAGGAGAATCCCTCCCTGTTCGTCCATACCAACCTCCTCCACGTCAGTGCCAAAATTGTTGGCGTCTAGGACACCCAGCCAATCATTGCCGTTCCACAGCCAGATGCCCACTATGTGCCCAACCTAGCCATACCCGATCTAACTGCTCTGCACAATCACGCACATGTGCCAACTGTGGTGGCACTGTGGCGGCCCCCATAATGTATTTTATAGGGGCTGTCCCACCTACAAATTTGAGACTGAGGTAGCAACTCTCAGATTCAAACTTGGACTCACACTACGTGAAGCCAGACAGGAAGCACGTCGACGTGGTTTCCCTCTTACTCCTTACTCCAGTAATACTGCTGATTCTACCAATTCTCCTAAACCCACCCCCCCTACATCTAACTCCCCCTCTTCTACCTCCTACCTTCCTCAGTCAAACTCTTTTGCCATCCTAAATCCAGACACTCCAATCTCTACTACAGATACTCCATCACCACTACAACCCCAACACCTTCCCCTCTCCCTCCTCGCACTACCCGTAACAGACAGAACAAACGCTCCACCCCTTCTTCCCCTACCACACAATCACCTCCACCTTCCTTTGCCCCTATGCTTGAGACACCAGTCCTCTCTTCCCCCCCTCACAAGAAATCCTTTATCCCCCAAAACTCCCCAACCAACTCCTCAGAAGAAACTATTCAAAATTTCAAGATACTTAATGAAAACTGACACTCAACCTCCAAATCTTACAACTGCTCCTTCCACACTCCAAGTAACTGCTGATATCCTCCTCTCCTAACAATATCCCCCCTACACCCTATCTCCTACCCTCCCAACACAACTCATCCCCCCAACCCCAACCCCGCCCACATTAACCCTCCCACCATCCCCTCTATCCCTTCCACTCCCTCCTGGATACACACGTGAATCCCTTGTCACAAGTATCCCCTTCCTCAGACTCTCCATCTCCTAATACCCCTCCTAGTAGAACACCAATTCCCACACCTCTCCCATCTCAGACCTCTCAATCCTTATCCCACCCTCTAGCTGCTTCACCCCCAAAATCTCCAACATGTACTACAATCTATATCACTAAAGTATAACTATCCTTCATTGGAATATTCGCGGTTTCCGCTCCCACAGACCTGACCTTCGTCATATCCTTTCCTCTTATAACCCCATCTATAGTATGCCTTCAAGAGCCTTTCTTACACATCCTCCAATACCAATCCCCAATTATCATTTTGTCTCTTCCCCACATTCCCTTTATGTCTCGTCCATACTTATCAATCAGAAAACACTTATGTCACACCTCCTTTCAAACCAATGCCCCTTGCACAGTTTTTGTATCTTCCTTCATCGTTGGATCACAGTGATTTCAGTCTACTTCTCCCTTCCCACCCCATTGACTTTTGTTGCTTTTGAAAATCTAATTTCCCAACTTCAACCACCTTTCCTCATAGTTGGTGACTTAACTGCGCCACACTCTTTGGGTGATTCTATCACAACTCCCGAGGCCGATCTCTAGAGTGCTTCCTCTCCACAGCTGACCTTACTATTCTAAATTCAGATCGCCCCACACACTTTGATACACGCACGCAATCTTTTTCATGCATTGACCTCTCTCTATGCTCCCCTTCTCTTCATTTAGATTTCCACTGGTCAGTCTTAGACCACTTCCCCTATAGTGACCACTTTCCAGTTCTCCTTTCTCCTACTTCATATGTACCACTTCCTAACTCCCCACACTGGTGCTTTGATAGAGCCGACTGGCATACTTCCACTTCACTCTCTGCTATTCATACCCCTCCATCCTCCCTCACCTCCATTTCAGAAATGATACAGTGTTTCACAAATACAGTCTTAAGAGCTGCACATACAGCTATCCCTCGAACCTCAAGACCATATACCTCCAAATGTGTTCCATGGTGGAATTCTGATTGCACTAAAGCACTTCGCTTAAAACGTGCAGCCTGGAACAGTTACCGCTACAAAAGAGGTACTCCAAATCAACTATCAGCCCTTATCTCCTTTAAAAGAGCATCTGCCTATCTTCGTCGTACAATCCGGAATAGTAAAACAAATAGCTGGCGAAATTATGTTTCATCAATTACATTCTCTACATCTATTTCAAATGTTTGGCGCCGAATCCATAAACTATCAGGCAAACATCCCCCCCATCCTGCCCCTGTCCTCCATATTCGAGATACCCTCATTTCTGATCCTCTCCAAGTCGCTAATGAACTGGGTGATTATTTCAGCCAGGTCAGTAGAGGTTCTCACCTTTCTTCACACTTCTCTTCTATTAAGACCACCAGAGAACGTACCCCCATTACCTTCACCCCATCCTCAGCTGAGTCCTATAATTCTCCATTTTCTTCCTCTGAACTCATTGCTGCCCTACAATCGTGCCGCAACACTCATGAAGGCCCTGACGGTATTCACTACCGTATGCTCCGGCAACTCCCATCTTCCTCCTTATCCTTCCTATTAAAAATTTACAACCACTTATGGACATCAGGAAAATTTCTTTCTAATTGGCGAGAAGCTCTTATCCTTCCCTTCCTGAAACCCAATAAATCGGGTACCCTCCCTCAAGACTATCGCCCCATCGCACTAACTAGCTGCTTGTGCAAACTGTTAGAGCGAATGGTGAACTTCCGCTTAATGTGGTATCTTGAATCTCACAATCTTCTCTCTCCTTCCCAATTCGGTTTTCGCCGTGCCAGAAGCACAGCTTACCCTCTTGCTCATTTTGAGACATATATTACATCTGCATTTGCACGCCATGATCCGTACTAGCTATATTTTTTTATCTGGAAAAAGCATATGATACGACATGGCGGTACCATATTCTCCAACAATTGTCCTCTCTAGGCATACGTGGAATAATGGGTGTCTTCATAAAGTCCTTCCTCTCCCAACACACTTTCCAGGTCAAAATTGCCTCTGCCACATCATCTTTCTTTCCTCAAATCGAAGGTGTCCCACAAGGCAGTGTGCTCAGTACCACTTTATTCCTTCTTGCTGTTAATGATATTGTCTCAGTTTTACCACCAGGAGCCCGGTCATCACTATATGTTGATGATTTAACCATCTATGCCTCTGGCACATCCATACCAAACCTCTACCAATTTCTTCAATCTGCAATCTCATTAGTATCTTCCTGGGCCACAAACCATGGCTTCCGCTTTTATACCTCTAAATCTTTCTCCATCCTTTTCTCTCGCTCACGTGTAGGACCCCCACCCCCACTCTTCCTATATGGCACTCCACTCCAAAGCCGTTCCTCTGGCAAATTCCTAGGTGTCATTTTTGACTCCAAACTGTCCTGGCGAGACCATATTCTACACATTAAAGAAAAAGCTCTCCGCCGCCTTCGAATCTTAAAAACTCTATCTCATATATCATGGGGCTCAGATCGCAAAACTCTCCTTCATCTTCATGTTACTTTGATCCTCTCCACTCTTGATTATGGATGCCATATCTACTCCTCTGCCTCAACTTCTCTTCTTGCCCATCTTGATACAATCCATCACTGTGGTCTTCGATTAGCACTAGGCGCCTTTCGCTCCTCCCCAGTTGAGAGCCTGTACACTGAATCAGGCATACCATCTCTATCTCGACGTCGTGCCCTTCTCTCTCTCCGATGCTATGTTCGATTCCACCAACATTCCCTCACTAAACTAACTATCCCACAATCCCTACTTCTTACCTTAGCTTCATCTCCACGTTTACCTACTCCTTTCTCCACTCGCATGGATACCCTCCTCTCCCATTCCCCTTTCCCTCATCTCCAACCTCTCCCATTCTCTGTCCATTCAGTCCCTCCATGGCTTATACCTCACCCCCATATTTGCTCTTCTGTTTTCCCTGACCCACCAAAATCAAATATCCCTCCTACTATCCTTCTCACCCATTTCCTTGACCATTCCTCTAGTATTCACGTATTAACTGATGGCTCCAAATCCACCTCCGGTGCTGGTTTTGCAGTAATCTTCCCAACTTGTACATTCAAATATTCCCTTCCTCCTGAATCCAGTGTCCTTACTACAGAACTGTATGCACTCCTTTTTGCTCTAAAACACATATACTCACTCTCCTCTTCCTCTTTTACAATTTTTACTGACTCCCGTAACTCATTAACTCTCATAAAGTCAATACACACTACCACCCCCTTGTTTGTAAGATCCAGACTGGTTGTTCTACCTGTCCACACGCCATAAACCTACAGATTTTGATGGGTTCCCAGCCATGTTGGAATCCCCGGCAATGAACAGGCAGATACACTAGCATGCCACGCCGCTATGTCCACATCATACCAACCACGCTTCTCACGTATCCAAGCCACGGATTATTACCCACACTTTAAGCCCTTCTTGTATAATCGATGGCAATCTTTTTGGTCAAGCCTCCACACTAATAAATTACATTCTGTAAAACAATCAATCTCCTCCTGGTCAGCTCCATTTCATCGGAACAGACGTTGGGAGACCGCTATCGCCCGCTTACGCATTGGCCACACCCGTCTAACACACTCCTATCTGATGTCACAATCTGATCCACCCTTATGTTCCTTATGTAATGTTTCCCTTTCAATCCCACACATCCTATTGTCATGCCCATGTTTTGAAGCAACCCGTACCTCTGCTTTCCCCCACCTATCCTCCCTTCACCGACCTCCCAACCTATCAGACATCCTTACAGAATCCCACACTTTCTGCTTCAACAACCTATTCTCTTTCCTCAAAAGCATACATATCCTTCATCTAATCTAACTCCTTACCACACCCGACCCTAACCCTTTCACTCACCAATTCCTTTGCCCAGCTTAGACAACTAATCACTAACTCAACCACCCTTCCCTAACATTAACTATAGTGCTACATGACCTTAGATGTCTAGCACATTTATCTTGCTTTTAACCCTTTACCATTTACCATTACCCTTCCCAATCTCTTGCCTGGGGGGTAGCTTAGGAGATGAGACTGGGGATCCAATGGTGGGGATCACCCCTTCCCTTGTCTCAATTGATTTTGCTCAGTCTTTTCCCCTTCCCCTTTACATTTCCTTCCCTTCTCTAACCCTTCAACTATCCACTTTCTAAGGTGTGAGACCTGTGTTGAAAGGATGAAAGGCTGACTGTGCCAGTCCTGAATGACCTGGGGAGCCATAGGCAAGGTATTCCTGTTTTTGTTTAGCCCTTGCCCCTGAAAGGGACAAAGGGGTTTACTGTTTCTCTCCCCAACACATCCTAGATTTACTATGGCCAGTAATGAAGACTGTATCACTAATAGGGGCATTAAGGCTTACTACTTTATTAAATAACCCTACTGATTTCAATTCTGGTTCCCCGGTTCCAGGATCTTTGACCATGACTAAACACTTCTACTACTACCCCCTTCTCCATTCCTACTATCACATCAGCCCAGTTCAAATCTCCCATCCAGGTCAATATTCATTCTCCAGGAAACATAACTCCTTTCTCAACATTCACTACTTCTTTTCTTCCACCCCCACAATTTTCTTCATCAACTACCCCATCCTGCCTTATTGTTTCTGATGTCCACCATTCTGCAGTACTACCTCAGTCCCTATCCTTCCACTACCCCCTCCTCTAAAAATATCTTGAATACTTTGTTTAGCCCTGCCAAATGGGATTGATTTTTCATAATTCCTCCCACAGCCCCTTATTCTGACAACACTCCTCTTCCAGCAATGCATCCAAAAAAAGTAGGCAAAGTTTCCTTCCGCAGCCACCCTGATCTTTACAGGAAGCACGTTGATGAAGTCTCTCCTACTCCCTACTCCAATAATTGCTCTGCCCCTTCCCTTTCTTCACAAGATGTTTCTACATTTCCCCCAGTTTCCCTTCCTCATCCCACTTCTACCCCCTACCTCACCTAGTCAAATTCTATTGCCATTCCAAGTCCAGACACTCCAGTACCTACCCCTCTTCCTCCTTGCTCAAGACAAGCTAAATGCTACATCCCATTTTCTACCCCATCCTCTCATCAACCTCTCCCTCCAGCCCTCATCTGTCCCCTCTTCTCCCCCTCATAAGAAAACCTTCATTTCTCAGACCTCCCCAACTGACTCCACTGCAGAAACTCTCAAAGACATTCAAAACTATCTCATCATGACTCAAG
>NC_051395.1:21865913-21868413 GCF_015228065.2 Penaeus monodon | reverse complement strand
ATATATATATATATATATATATATATATATATTATATATATATATATATATATACTATATATAATATATATAATATATATATATATATATATATATATATATATATATATATTATATATATATATCATATATATATATATATATATATATATATATATATATATATATATAATATATATATATATATATATATATATATATATATATATATATATATATATATATATATATTATTAATTGTATATATATTATATATATATATTATTATATATATATATATATGTATTATATATATATATATATATATATTATATTATATATATATATATATGTATATATATATATATGTATATATATATATATATTATATATTATATATATATAATTGCACTCCAACTTACATGTGACAGCTATCAAAATAAAAGTTGGATTTTGAGGGTTAAGAAAATCTATAATAAGTTTAATTAGCATAAAAATATTGCCATTAGTTAGTAGTGACTGCAGTTTTCAAAGCATCATATTCAGGGTTACAAACCTCCAAAGTTAATGCCTCCTATCATTAAAATCATCTAAAACAAAGATTGGTGCATCCTAACTTTATCATTTGTCCAAACAAGGCATATAAAAGAATAAGAAAAATATAATGAATAAAGAAATGTAAATCAGGTAAATTTATGAGCTTTACCAAATGCTGAAGAGCTGGTTTACGCAGAAAGCAAGAGGCACAGAACGACAGGAAATGTATGCTCAAAAGAAACCAGTAGGTAGTGGAGGCATTAGCAGTTTACCAAAACAACTCCAGGCCTTATTCTTTCACAACTGCACTAATACTCCTGCAGGTTCAATTTAAAATGTCAAAATGGAAAACCTTTCAGTGTTTCATGCTGATTTCCTTTAACTGCCTTCCATGGCATTCCATTCATATTTGTGTCATAGCAAACTTATTGCATGAATAATGTGACTACAAATTTGAATTGCCATAAAATATCTTGGATTAAAAATGTACATAGGAGTCAATGCTGGGAAAAGTATGGTGCTACACATAATAATTTATTTAGGTGAGACTCATATATCAAATTGAAAATAACATGAGCACAACACCTCAGTTAATAACTACTGATCATAGTTATATATAAAAAGTACTTTTCAATTCATCTGCAAAATGATACATATATATTGCTTATATATAATGGGTCATTTACTATCATCCAACTGTGAGTCTTTCTCAAATAATAATACATTGGTTCTCTTCTGTAATAACATGAAAAGAACATTTACACAACTTATAACTGTGAATTCATATGATCTCAGATCAAAATCTTTTGTTATTGATCAACTAGGCTTGACATTCAAATATTTCCAAATCTGTCAGTGATCATGCCACCATCTCAACTGGCCTTAAAAAAGAAAGAAGTAGAAGAAAAAATATGTATAGAAGTATATATTCAAAAACTTAATAACAGCATCCACATCTGCATCAATATTAAACAAAATTTACTACACTATTACACTTAAACTATCTTATTACAAGAACATTTCTGCATGCAGAATGCAATGAAAACACACTTAATACCAAACACTTACAGCCTTTGCAAAGAAAGGCCTGTATATAATATATATTGATTCATGTGAGAAATGCCATACCTTCCCATCATCTCTAATGTTGCTTCTGTGATGTCATACGTTGGCATCACAATGTCTGCTGTGTCTTCTGATGCACACCATGAGAATATTGGTATCAATGGCTTTACCTGTTCATAAAAAGGTACTGAAGTGATCAGAAATATCGAAGTGAGTGCACCATATTTACAACTGCATCATACTCTTGGATTCAATAATGATTCTGTCCTTAAGCCAGACATAGATTGTGTTAGGGTCACCTTTGAGGAAAGGACCAGACTCTATATTGCAGTAATTTGTGTGCTTATAATGTACTAATACTTAATCACTTATCTTAACTCAAGGAATTAAACCTTGTATTCAAGCTAATATGTATAGATTGTATACATGTATGTATATATGAATATATGTATGTATACAAATATATGGTACACACACACACACACATATATATATAAAGGTACTTGAACCAGTTCATCTAGTAGAGAAATAAACAATATAAAGTAGAAAATTACAAGAGTGACATAAACCCTCTATACTAACATTCCTAAAGCAGGGACAGTAATATTTCCTACACAGTGTGATGAAAGTTAATGCAATCAACATTACCTCAGCCATGTAAATTATCATCTAAAAAATCTTATACTTATCATCTGTCTAATGAAAGTGTTAAATAAAAATTTACAATTAGAAATACTGTTGTCTACCATAATGTATCAAGTAACACCTGGGAGTTCTTTATAGTGCAGTTTCAAAGTACTATTGCTCTTTCTTATGGTTAAAAGCTTCCCATCCTGTAGTAAATTTGCCATCACCCATATCTCTTCCTATTTAAACCTCATCTAGTATTATTCTGATAGCTGTTAATTACAGATTGATA
>NC_051395.1:21858413-21863413 GCF_015228065.2 Penaeus monodon | reverse complement strand
GAGGCTATTTGATTCATTATGAAGTTCTCTCAGAATAATGACATATATTTGGCCACTTGTTATTTTTATAAAACATTTTAAAGATACTGTACTATTTGTGTGATAAGAGGGTGAATCTTCATGATATGGATCCATTAAGCTGGGGAAAACTGTAGTGGTTAGTACAAGAAATAATCTGCAGGCACAGACAGTAACATCACAAATAAGGGAAAAAGATTACGGATTACATCAGAATATTTATTCAACAATCTAAGTTACTGAGACTGGGTGTGCCCTATGGGCAATGCTCAAGGGGAGGCTTGATGGGGGTCTCTGCTATTGTTTTCATCTCAGTATGCATGGCAAGACAGAGCCTGAAACTTGGGAACACAGAGGAGACTTAGGCTGTTAGTGGCAATTTCAGTGATATATTTCCCATATTTGTGGTGTTTCTGTTTGTGTCTGCAGTTCATTTCTTGTACCAACAACTTCATCTTTTTGTCCTCTGCAATTATATCCTGTTCCATTTACCCTAACTTTGGGATTAACCAGGAAAATCCCTTTACATCTTTCTAAAGTGACTATCAATAATGAATATAAGGATTTTCCAATAACATTAATATCCAAAGAATAATATTATAATGAATGAAAAATAACATAAAGCCTGCCAAATTCAATATAAATCAATATCGATAAACTAGTAACATAGACCTTGTCTCTACAATACAACTGAATATTTCCATCCCTACTCTGGCTACCCTTTTATTACATAACTAAAATTAATTAAGCCTCATCATAGACATGTACTAAAAATCCAAAATCCTCTCTAACCTCATTAATTGTTAGAGTATAATGCAAAAACATTTCATAACATATACTACCTATTAAATTCCTCAAACCCCCCTTTTTTTTTACATTGTTTCTAGAATGGTCATATATACACCAATCAAGAATGATCACATATAGTTGAAAGAATTACCTTGTCTTTTGCTGCTCATTTTATTTCAAAGTACCACTGAGGATATTGGATATTGTACTACCAGGAAATAATAATAATAATAATGATAAAATATCAATATATAATTTCTAATTGTATCCATAGACATAGCAGTATCAATAATCTTTAATACTGCAACTATTTTTGTTACTCTAACCTTAATGAAGTAATAAGAATAGGGTGACACCTGGCTCAACTTTTGTAAATAAATGGAGACACTACATGGAACTAACCTATGTGATCTCTATATACCTTTAATTATTGTGGCCAAATCTAAGTTTAATTCCACTTATAAAATTAATCATATTCTGAGTTAAAATTTGAAATGACATAATCAAGATGGCATGTACAAATCATGTCAAAATTCTGTATGTCACATTATCAGCATCCATGTAAATGTAAATTCTTAATAATCAGTTCAGTAATTTTTTGACAAAAAGGGCAAAACTAAATTCTGCTTCATCCCTACACGTCACAAAAAGGACATATCTTTACCACAAATATAATCTTCCATTTTCCAACTTAACAACCTTGAATTTATTATAATTTTTTCACATATATATTTTCTTTTTACTGTTTCATGTAATTTTTCAATGCATTTCGCGGCCGTTGACACCGACGCGCCCATTAGTAACCCATTAGCGATACAGAACGTGTCACAAACCGTTCCTCGGTGGATTGATGCCTTATACTAGGAAATCAGTATTAGTAAACTCTGGTTAAATAAATCTTTCAAGTTTCCATTAAAATAACTCATGATTGGGTACATCAATAATAATAAAATGTAATAATTTCCCGTTTCTTAATGACCTCCTTAGGAATTTCTTGGAGACACCCTGTATGCCGGGGCCCTTCCTTACCTGTTGCCTTTCGTGTCGTAAATTTCAATGAAGAAATAACGCACGGGGATCACTATTTTATCCGGTTCAAGGCCTGGTCCATGCGCCTTCGTTGCCTTGACATCCACTTTGAATTTCTTTCCGCCATTGACAGTAGCGGACAGTGAAAAAACGACTAAAACTAAAGCTAATCCCTCCTTCATGGTTCACAAGAGGCAGGAACTTGAACTGCCGCAAAAGTGCCGTTAGCGTCGTATTCTTTGATGTGATCTTAAGGGGAGACTCTTCTATTCTGAGTTCTCCCGTACGGCAATGCGACTTCATAAATCTTAGATTAATTATTCTAATTTGTTATGTTAGGGAATTAACTGTCGACCATGATATGTATTTTAGTTTATTACGCAATATTTTTTTCTTTATTTATAATCAGGAACATGTTCCTAGAACATACATTCATTTTGTATGATATTTACTTAATGTTTTTGAAGTGTCTTATCGACGTTTTGAACACTTGTAGATGCAGACACAGGAAGAGACAAGGATAATTGAAAAAGGGAACCGAATTGCGGTGTATGAAACAGAAGAAATAAGAGAACAGAGGGATGGAAGTAATAAGGCAATCTATAGATGGAGATAAAACACTTGAAAGCCAACACACACACACACACACACACACACACACACACACATACACACACATACACACACACACACACACACACACACACACACACACACACACACACACACACACACACACACACATATATATATATATATATATATATATATAATATATATATATATATATATATATATATATATATATATATATATAAAGGTAAAACAGGCACAATAAGAAATGAAACGAAACGTTTCGAACACTTTACGAGTTCCTCTTCAGTATAATTAACCGAAATGGATTGTTCCATTTCGTTTAATTATTCGTCTGAAGAGGAATTTGTCAGGTGTTCGAAACGTTACGATATTCATTTCTTATTGTGGCTCTTATTCCTTTTCATCTTTATGTACACGTTATTGTGTTTGTGTTCACACACACACACACACACACACACACACACATATATATATATATATATATATATATATATATATATATATATATATATATATACATATAATTGTTCACACACACACACACACACACACACACACACACACACACACACACACACACACACACACACACACACACACACACACACACACACACACACACAGATGGGCAGTATCGTAATACATGTATCAGCGATACATACAGTCCATACTTGCACAAGTCCTCCTTGACTTCGGATTTGTCTAGACTCCCTCGTAGTCCTAGTCTAGGCCTAACTCAGCGGCGTCCTTGTCCGCACGTACTCACAGATCTCATCCAGGTCCTTGTCGGCGGCATGCTCGTCCTCACGTCCTCGCAATCTTCGTCTGGATCTACGGGCGTCCGGGCAGAGGTGTCCTCTTCGGCATCTCAGGGTGGCTGATACCTACGCTGACGAGCTCCTGGGGTGTGACTGGATCTAGGGCGTCCAGGCAGGCGGCGTCCATTCACAACATCCTGGGGCGACTGGTACCTGTGCAGGCGAGTTCCTGGTCCTTTACTGGATCTATGGGCATCCTGGCAGGCGGCACCCTTCCACTTCATCATGGGGCTGCTCAATACCTACTCTGACAAACATCCTGGTCCGCAGTCCTATGGCGATCTTCTGGTGACGTCCTTCTCACAGCATCCTAAGGTGACCGGTTCTGCAGCAGGGTCCTCCTTTGGTGCCGTGTTGGTTATTGTCGGTCCGACTGCTATATATAGTCAGGGAACCAGATCATACACATAAAGGCCAGATAGTAATCGAAAAAGAAAGGCAACAGAGAAGAGGGGTTGTTAAGTACCACTAGCCAGTTATTTATTCAAGTTTGCAGTTTTTAATATTCGTTTTTAATTTATTTTCGTTTTTTTTTTCGTTTTGTGTTTTTTTTCACATAGATAAAGAAGAAAATATGAGAGGGAGACGTCAGTAGTGACCTGGACTTGAACCATGGACCTGGCTTGAACTACCAACCGTCTCTGATAAATATGAGAGAAGATAAGGGAAACGACAACGGCAATCCGCAAGGATTTACTTGAACCAATTGTTGTCAGACAGAGCAGAAATAAATGTAAAATCATGTATGAGTCACTCATCACGACTTACAAAATCGCAGGCAAAGAGATAGATCATAGATTAAGCCAGCAACTACGACAGCAGTTTAGTGAAAAGCTTTTAGTGTCTTTTGTTCTGAGAGGGTGAGTGAGTGAGTGTGTGTGTGTGTGTGTGTGTGTGTGTGTGTGTGTGTGTGTGTGTGTGTGTGTGTGTGTGTGTGTGTGTGTGTGTGTGTGTGTGTGTGTGTGTGTGTGTGTGTGTGAGTGACAGTGAGGGTGAATGAGAGTGAAAGTGACCTCATACAGAAAATATATCACAAACACGAAGATTAGCGTTCAGTATAACAAACTGAGATAAATTAGCAATGCTTGCTATATAAAATTATATCAACTACCACATTGAATTCAACATTTAATGAAATGCAACAGAATGTACGCATTAATGGATGGTGATGTGAAAAAAAATATTCACAAGCTTCTTAGCAAGTAAATCTTCTCGGAGTCAGAAATTCTGAACTGCCGAGGTAGCCATGTCTAGATATGCATGTTAGACTTCATCGACGGGGGGATCCTATACCCAAAATGCCGTACACGTACATTGAATTGAACTGAGCCAGGAAAATCTATAAATAATATGCTCTCTTCTGTGTATCTGTGATGGGTGCTGGTGACATTCCCTGTGGGTATCTATCTACACGAATCACACGATCGCTTGGGAATTACCCAAAACATGCAAATGACTTCAAGAGGGTGAGAAGGGTGTGATTAATCAGTGAATAATTATTCTAGCTTAAACCCAAGTCCTACATTAATTAACGGACGTAACTGCGGGTCACACCAACTCAAAGTTGCCGATCGAACGAGTAACTTTGGTTTTACCTGTATCTACTATCGAACATCAGAGCGTAGGTCTATTAGGCGATTTATGCAACCCCGGGGTATCCTGTGCACTTTGATATAAGGGGAGATCCTACGCTATATTCAAAATAATAGATTTATATAAAATCCTTTTACAAGCTCTGTTCTAGCGCCA
>NC_051395.1:21838413-21840913 GCF_015228065.2 Penaeus monodon | reverse complement strand
GAAACATAACATATACATGAAGTATATATATATATATATATATATATATATATATATATATATATATATATATATATATACATATACATATATTTAAATATTTATATACATACATGTGTATATATACATATATACATATACATATATATACATATATACATATACATATATTTAAATATTTATATACATACATATATATATATACATACATACATACACATATCTATATCTATACCTATATCTGTATCTATCTATCTATCTATCTATCTATCTATCTATCTATCTATATGTATGTATATATATACACACATATGTGTGTGTGTGTGTGTATGCTTATGTGTATATATGCATATGCATGTGGTTGTCCATGTGTGTGCCTGTATATAATATATATATTAAAATATATATATATAATATATAATATATATAATATATATATATATATATATAATCTATAATGATAATATATAAAGACTAGTTTACACATGACATATATGATATATAATAACAATATATATCAATATATATGATATATAATATATATATTAATAATAATATATAATAATAATAATATATATAAAAATAAATTATAATATGAATATGGTTAGCATTAATAATTATATTAAAAACCGTCTAGAAGCTGCGGAATTAATGACGACGGACTACACTACATAATATAATAATGATGCAATAGTAATAGTACTAATAATGATGATGATAATAATAATAGTAATAATGATAAAGGTAATAATAATAATAATAATAATAATAATAATAATAATAATAATAATAATAATAATAATAATGTTATAATATAGTAATAAAATATAATGATAATAATAGTAAATAATATATAATAGTATAATAATAATACATAATAATAATAATAATAATAATAATAATGATAATGATGGTGATACTAATAAAAAATAAAAATAATAATTGTAATAACTACAACAATAAGTACTATAATTGTGGTAATAAGGATGATGATGATGATTATAATAATAATAATAATAATAATAATAATAATAATAATAATAATAATAATAATAATGATAATAATAATAATAATAATGATAATAATAATAATAATGATAATAATAATAATAATAATAATGATAATAATAGTGATACTGCTTTCGAGGCACTCCGATCTCGACTAATGAAACAAAGGTTACTGGTGCCTTTAAAAGGTAACAAAGCAGGGGCCATATCGGGCTGTTCCATCGCGTCTTCATATCGGAGAGGTTTCAGTTACTGATCTTTAAGGCGGAGATATATGCTGCCAGTCCATTTTTTTCCATTGGAGTTTTCTGCGTGCTCATGGAATATGCTTTCACTGAAATCAGTATATGTGTAGATGATAAGAAAGTATCAACCTGTGTGTGAAACAAAGATTATTCGCTCATTAAAGCAAAAGTGAAAACATATCAAATGAAAGCAAACAGAATAAAAAAAAACACTGTCATTCGAAACCAAGTATTGCACACCCGGGCTGAAACGTCTGGCACAGAAGCAGAGGTTGGCCTAAATTTCGTAGGTTTTTATGCAACTTTAGCTACACGACTTGGACGCTGCCCAATTGACATTACGTAAGAGGCTCCTTCAGCGGAATTCGTGACCTTGTCGTTTATGCCCAACTCGGTCGCAGAGGGCCTCCAGACGGGTTATTATTCTAAAAGCTTTGGGCGCCCCCCTTCGTCCGCGCGATTACAAAGACGCCGAGGCCGGGAAGAAAAAGACGAATACAAACTCTGCCAGACAAAAAGGTTTCTGGGACGGCCGCCTTTCTCCTCCGAATCTTGGGTGACTTCGGCCATGCTTCCTCCGAGAAGACCACTGGTCTAAAGAAAGTGTCATGACTGTCATGACCCCGGGGCTGTCGAACATGCTCCCTTAAGACAGAAAGAAAAATATTTAGACTTCGTGACTCAGCCTCGACACGGTGGGGTATTTGTAACAACCTGAATTCTTTCATCCACGTTTTTTTCATTATCTAATTCAATTTATAAAGAATAATAATTTGGATACAATTAAATGCCTGATGAAAACGTGCAGCAGCATACCCAGGCTAATATGAAAATGTTGTCATGAAAACACGTCAACTTTCGTAACAAAAGCCCTTTTGTCAAGATCTCAAGTCACTGTGCCTGTCTCGTGTCGTTTAAGTGCCAGACATTAGGCTTTTTGTCTTCTCGAAATTTATGGAAGGTCATGTACTATTTTTAGTTTTTTTTCCGAAACACGTGCTTTCATTGTCTTTTTCATGGTTCTGGTAATTACTTCCTGCCTCCTTTATCGCTCAGATTATTTTGGTGACAATGGGATCATAATTAAGAATGCAAAAAAATATCTAGAGAAACCGTTACGACAATGCTGGATAAATCAACACGTATAAATAATGTGGTAAAAGAAAGATAGCACTAAAAAAAAAAAAAAAAAAAAAAAAAAACCTGGGATCTTAAAAAGCAAGAACGTATAATATAAAACAAGAAAG
>NC_051395.1:21825913-21830913 GCF_015228065.2 Penaeus monodon | reverse complement strand
CTGATACTAGGAGCCAGAGATCCTCATTCTCTGGGACCTAACAAAGTCCCAGAGAAGGAGGCTGTTCTCGCTGCTGGGATCAGCTCCCGAGCCAGGGGGGTTGACAGACATCTCGTAGCCAGCTCGATCACAGCCGGAACAGCATTGAAGTCACCCAGAACAAAGCGAATGTCTTGCCAGGGGCAACTGTCTGCTACGGATGTAAGTTTAACGTAGAATGCCTCTTTCACATCGAGTTTGCAAACATCAGTAGGAGCACACATAGCGCTAAGAGACATGAAGCCAAAAGCATGCTTCAGTCTCAGTGCCATAATACGCTCATCAACCGGTGTTACCTCAACTACCGAGGGTTGAAGTCGACTGGAGATAGCTGTGGCTACTCCCTGGAGGTGATGACCATCGCGTAGTAGTGTGTACCCACCCAAACTAATCATGCTGCTGCCAGTTCTTTTCACCTCTGAGAGGGTAGCCACCTCAACTCCCAATCACTCCAATTCCCTCAATAGCAGAGGCAACCGCTCATCCTGCCGCAAGGACCGGATGTTCCAAGCACCTACCCAGATTGCTCACCTGAGGTTAAGCTTGGGCGGTCGCTCCGGGTGTACCCTATCTCTGCCACTCCTGCCGACGCTGTCCCAAATAAAGGGGTCGGCAGACTGTGGGGCCAATGTCTGTTGGGTTCCCTAGGGCTTTGCCTCACAAGCCTCATGGTGGGTTGGCGCCTGCCGGGGCGCAGGCAGGATAAATAGGGACTCGTTCCCATCCTGCACCCCAACATTGCCCTCCCAACAGGACCCACATCCTGCCTCGCCTGCTGGGTAGGAGGGACAGCACCCCTCTCCCCAGCATATCCATTTATTTTGGTCACTGCCATTGAGTTATCTGGGAAGAGGAGGGCTGGCAAAAGGGCCCACCTCCCCCGAGCTGCCTAATTACCCCAGGGTGACTAAGGGGCAGGAGTTGGTATGGAGCCAGGGTGTCCACATGCCTGTGGTCATGGCTCCATATCTTTGGGGCCTCCTGCTGCTCCGAGACCCCCCCCAGTTTAGCCTGGACCGCAAGGTGCCCAGTATACATGGATGGCCACGAGGAGGCACTGCAGAAGTCTCGATAACGGAGAGGCTGTGAATGGAAGGGGAGGCTGATGCAGAGCTGCTCCCTTTTTCGCACTGGTGGCAACTGCAAGCAAGAAGGTATGCAAGGACTTAACACTATCTAGTCTACCACACTATAGCTTCATATCACCTTGAGCATGAAGTACCCACCCATACAAAAGTTCATGAATAACTAGAATAAAAAATCGTCTACACATTTTAGGGCAACAGTTAAAAAGAACAACATCTACTATTAAGTAAGAGCAAATATGTCTTTCAAACTACAAATTTAAAATGAAAAATGGCAAATAAAAATTTTCAACGAACATTCCTAGGATGCCCATAACACAGTTATGGGCAGTAGTATTTATCTTCTAGATGATAATAAAGCTATCAATATATTCCAGTTAATGCTTCTGGTCGGCACATATATGACCCCATCTTGGTAGTTATATATAATGTCATATATTGGCGAAATAAGAAATTTAGAGATTTTCAACGAAACCACTCACCTCTGTCGGCCATGTGGCGGTTTGTTTACTAATGTGACGTCATGTAGCAAGCTTGCTCCAGAGGTAGTTTGAAAAATTTGGTTTTGGCAACGAAACCAGACCAAGAAGTTCTGTCAAAAACAGGAATGAACAAAGTGTTTCAAGATTTTTCAAGAATTCTTGAAATATCAAAATTGCGCCTTAATGTTAATCGGTGGCGAGACTGAGCCATGAAGTACTCCACCAAGTTTCCTTTAACTCCACCAAGGTCTTCCAGTTTCCATATGAGTTTACTATGTGACACATTATAAAAGCCTTGTAGACAATAGGGCCACTACTTTTATCTGGGTTGGTTTGCGCATTTGCTAAATATGTCCTTTCCAGAATCTGCCTCTTCTTCTCTCGTGGATACACTCATTTCTTTATACCTTTCATGTGCAGTTTATCGCTTGTTTTTCGCTTACTTGCATATTTTCCACTTTAGTTTCTTGCTTTGTTTTGAATTTTGGATATATTGCCTTCAGTAATTTTAGTTTCATAAGTGTGTGTTTACCTTTTCTCAGTAGAGGACGTATACTTAACATCATTTATGATATCTATTCAGTTTATGAATATTAGGCTAAAAGTAGACGGTCTGTTCAGGCCTCTTCCCCTGGTAAGTTTTTGTTTCATTTTGAAAATAGCAATTCTCATTTATGATTGCTAGTAACGTTGTACTCCATAAATCAAGTTGCGGTTTGAGATCTAGACTTTATCAACTAACTGTACTATTAAATCCCCAGTTAGGAGAATTTCTTTTGCGTTGTACCAATAAGTTGTAGTGCTTACCCGTTTCTATAAGTTGTAGTACTTTCTGTAGATTCGTTTCTTGAATCAGATTCTGGTAACCAATTGGCATAAAGAAATATTTTGGTTATCATTTTTATCTTTTCTCATCATATCGGTTATCGGTTGTTTGGTCAGACGTGACTCAACGAGCGTGTCTTGTGTTCTTCGTATAATCTCATCCTTCCACGTGCTACGATGTTCTTTTGTTAGAAATCAGAATATATAAGAAGACAGTACTTTTAAGTTTAGTGCAATAACTTGTTTACGAGTGGAGAGAGAGAGAGAGAGAGAGAGAGAGAGAGAGAGAGAGAGAGAGAGAGAGAGAGAGAGAGAGAGAGAGAGAGAGAGAGAGAGAGAGAGAGAGAGAGAGAGAGAGAGAGAGAGAGAGAGAGAGAGAGAGAGAGAGAGAGGCAGGCAAGCAGGCAAGCAGGCAGGCAGGCAGGCAGGCAGGCAGGCAGGCAAGCAAGCAGGCAGACAGAGAGACAGACCGAGAAAAAGAGAAATAAATAGAGTTTTTGCCTTCAACACTGGAGACCTAGTTACATAGTAGGAAGGTTTTGGTGTCAAAGAGCACTTGCATGACTGACACATCGACCTGCTGCATGAACTCTCACGTTGCATCATTACATGGTCGTTCAAGTGCAAGAAAAGTAAATTGTTTATTTTGTTGGCGAATATCTAACTACCTTATGACATGTGGTTTGTAATTCGATTCAGATAAAGAATTTCATGCGCCATGCGCATGAAATCGTTATATTTTTTTGTATCTTACTTATCGAAATATTGCTAAATGCATGATATTACCAGTTACTGTGCTTCCTTATCCTTTGCCTATCTATCTATTTATTTACCTATTTATCTGCGTATCTGTCGATCCATTTATGCGTCTATGTATCAATGATTTTATGTATCTGTCTATCCATTCATTTATCTATCTACCTATCTATTTATTTACATATATAAGTCTGTCTATCGGTGTGACTGTGTGCCTGTCTGTTTGTCTCTCTTTTGCTTATGCTTATGGACCGATCTTTCGGTTTTCTTATCGTTTTATCTCTTCAGAATTCTCTAAAGAACCAGTACTTGTAGTTTCTTAAGGGTCCCCCATAGATGCATTAAAGAGATGTTGAAGAGAGAAGCGCAGTATATAGAAAGGCAGGAAACACAGATGCAACCTGGGGAATTTCTCTCAAATCTGAACTGCAGTAATGTGATGATACTTCGCTTGTCATTACTGCAGAATGCTGCAAGAGGACGTTCGCATGTTACTACCCTAGAACTGCTGCGTTGTCAGTTGGCAGTTGGTTGTTGTCTGTTGATGTTTTCCTTCCGTTCAACATGGAAATCCTCGACAATGAATTTTAAAACAGGCGAAGTCATCTTTACCATTAGAATCCCACCAGCTGTACAGGCTGGTTTATTATTGGTGGCGACCCTAAGGGCACTGGGCACATAAAAGCAGGCAAGAAGGGGAATTAACTGCAGGCAAGTCGTTCACGAACACATTAGGTAAATTGAATACCGTTTTGAGTTGCTTTCGTTCCTCCATGATGCCCAGCTTGCTTGTGGGTAGGACTGTATAATACATTTGGCATCTGAAGACATCGCTGTTACCCGAGTTGTCGCATGTACTGATTAAAGCGAATCATCCTGCGAGATTAATTTTACGAGTCATTTTAGAAAGAGAAAGAGAAAAAGAAAGACATTTATGGCATGCTTTCGAAAGCTAGGCAGGGTGCATATCTCTGATCAGGTGGAACGACTGAATATATAATCATTCTAACTGTGAGTTGACAAATAGTAATTCAGACAATCTATTTTTTCATATAAGTTCTGCTCACTTCCTTCATCTTTCCACCATATTCTCAAAATAATAAAAACATAAAGCAGTTTTGTAAATGATAAATGATTTGACCTTTGTGCATATAACTGCACTTATTTATCTTCTCAAAACAACATAAGATATTTGTCTTTCACTGAGAGAATATACACTTTTATGGATCACAAAGTTTCTGGATTTCCTTTTTATCCCGGACATTTGTTTCGAGATATTACAAACCTGTGCGCTATCAAAGTTACTTTCTTCTTGCGACAATGAAGACAATCATTTTCAATATCACGATTAGTATATCTTTTGAATGGCCATCTATAATAACTATTGTTCATTTTATTGGGATAGTGATCACAATTACTAAACATAATCACAAGTACCTTGGTTGCACAGTACCAAAACCCAGGCAAATCACAGGAGCTGTCTGTCTCGCCTTTCTCCTCCAGAGAGCAGCCGCGTTGCTGAGCGAAACAGTCTCGATTAGCTGATCAGAGCGTGACTCGGGAACTGGCACGTCATCATTGCTTCCTAATTAACAATCGCTCCTGGCCAAGTGTTACGTCAGGTATTACGTCAGAGTTGTCGGGCGCAGACGGCGGGCGATACGCCTGCTCCGCCCGACCTTCGCGA
The DNA here is from genome assembly GCF_015228065.2 of Penaeus monodon. Lineage (NCBI taxonomy): Eukaryota > Metazoa > Arthropoda > Malacostraca > Decapoda > Penaeidae > Penaeus > Penaeus monodon. The sequence continues at coordinate 21,826,039 of NC_051395.1, read as the reverse complement.
GCTTTTCCACGGCTCGTGCGGCGCGACTCGTGAATGTCCGCCACGTCGCCCGAGACTGGCTGGCGTCGGCGCAAACCCCTCGTGATGCCAGGGCGGGTCGCGGATTTGCCCTCTAGGCTGTGTCGG
>NC_051395.1:21810913-21813413 GCF_015228065.2 Penaeus monodon | reverse complement strand
GGGATTTCCTGTATTTATGTTTCCTCTCATACATACTCGTATATTGTTCTTGGTATTACACCTGCTCTCAAAGAGAAAGTTTTTTTTTTAGGCGAACGAGAAAGCATTTATTTGAATAGAACTGTCGAAGTAATAATATTTCCCTCTGAAAAAATTGGTGTCATTTGTTGTCTGTCTGTCTTTCTCCCTCTAACTCTGTATTTACATATATAGACGGTTGGATAGATAGAAAGATTGAAAGAGAGACAGAGAGACAGATAAATAGATAGGTAGGTGAATGGTGAAACACTCTTCCGTGTTGATACTATGGTAGAAAAACCCACAATGCAAAAACTAGATTTATTGAAAATGAGACTACAGTTTCGAAATCCACCTGGATTCCATCTTTAGGTCTGAAGAGAAAAGGAAGAGGAGGAGGTATAAAAGAGAAAAAGAGATGAGGCAACGCAGTAACACGGGGCAGGTGAGGATTGATGGTCGGAAGCAAAGGGAGGTCAAATCAGGTCGGAGGATCGGGCAGACTATGCGCAGGGTGGCCGGCATACGGGAGAAGGCGGAGGATGTGGGAAGCGAGAAGACTATCAGCAGGAGAAAAGCCGCTCTTCAAGTTGAAATTAGGCAGCAGCTTTATTAAGGAGGATTCCACCAGTCTGCGGGCGTGGATATCAGCGGAAGTAAAGACAATTCGCGCCGCTGACCAGTCTATCTGATAGCCTGTGTTCCACTGATGGCAAAAGAGGGCTTTGTCATTGTGTCCCTGGATACAGCGTACTTATGTTGAGACAGACGCTTAGTGAGACTGAGGCCTGTCTCGCCAAAATATTGATTATCACAGGAGGCACAAGGAATAGTATAGGTGCCCTCCTTCGAGGTAGATGGAGAACTGATATCCACCAGGTTGCGACGGAGAGTGTTCACCTGGCGAAAAATCAGCCTGCAGTTGCGATGGTGAATAGGGCGACGGAGAGGGTAGATCTCCTCAGTGTAGGGCAGGGTGAGGACGGGCAGGCAATGAGTCTCTTTAAGAGAGATAGGTAGGTAGGTAGAGAGATAGATGTTGAGATAACCAATAGACATTTTACAGAAGTCTCAAATCATTTTAATCAATCTTTCCTGTTGACATCAGTACAAATTTTAACAGCTCCACTGAAAGTTTCTGCAAAAAAATCACTGCCTACAAATATAGACGGAGTTATTGATAATAGTCTTCGAAAATACACCAGATGATTGGGTATAAAGGCGGTTCAGTTATGAGTTCTGCGCTAAAGAGCAATAAATCATTTCTTAATCATAATGGTAAGCTCTCTCTTAGATAAGTGATCGAAAGAGGTGAAACCGCTATAACACTACGGCCGCATCCTGTCATTTTTTTGCGAATAGAAGAGAGAGAAAGAAAAGAAAAGAAACACTATTTTGTGGTAATAAATGTTGACAGTCATCACTAAAAATAATTTTCCAAGGTGGCTAAGCAGATGTTTTTAATTTGATGTTTACTAAGAAATTTAATTTAACAAGTACTCTCCATACACACAGATATGTATGTATCTTTGTTCTATATTTGTAATATGGCCATGTGCAACTCTCATATGTCATTTATGCACACTTATGATCATTCAAGTCATTCAAGTTTTCGCCGAAAAATAGTTATGACATTATGACTAAAACTAAATTTCGGTTACGTTCACTTTATTCCAGTCCGTCTACACCAAAAAGGGAAAAATAAAATATGACCTGGGCCAAGATGTCAAGCTTTTTTCCTTTGAGATTTTCACTTTTTATGTGAAAAGATAATACCCACTTTTTCATCCAAGAAACGTTCTTACCATCTTTAATTCTTCACCTCCTTCTGTTCCTTTTATACGAGATTATGACAACAGAGAATTGCAAAGCGATCGTACACGTGTCCCACAACGACCCGTGACTTCCGGACGTTGCGAGAAGAGACCTAAGGTTTCCAGCGCCGAGGGAGGACGGAATGGAAGTCCAGATCAGTTTATGGCCCTGCTTTCTTTAGACTGGCAACAATGCCATGCGTAGTTTTTCCTCCTTCCTTTTTTTCTAGAAATGTGGTGACGTCATCTACCGGCACCTTTTCTTTGTGACAAAAAATAAATCGCTTTTGCGCTCGCTCTGGCATGACTAAGGTCTGCCGTGCTTCGTCGCGAACAACGGAAAGGGAGATTCGATCTTCGTTTCTTTAGGTGAGGCGATGTTTATGTGTTCTTAAACATTCTTATCCGTGGGTACGTATAAGTGTTTTTTGTGGGTGATTGCCATTTTACGCAGAAAAGATGGGGAAAATGATGTGTTCACGTAAGAATGATGCCTTGTAGAGGTACCTTTTATTATTTTCCTTGTTACAACACAATGGTTTGTGTAACGCTGATGTGTACCATTTTGATACTGATGAACAGAAACATGCCACACAAAGTAAAAAAAAATGCAATTTAAAATTTGCTGGTTTACACTGCTGAGTGCATGCAAACAACACTCGATTACA
>NC_051395.1:21783413-21790913 GCF_015228065.2 Penaeus monodon | reverse complement strand
GGGAGAAAAGAAAAAAAGGGGAAAAGAAGGGGGAGAGAAAAGAGAGGGAAAAGAAGAAGAGAAGGGAAGGAAAAGGAGAAGGGGAAGAGGAAAAGGAAAGGGGAGGGAAAAAGGGGGGAGAAGGAAAAGGGGAGGAAAAGGAGGGAAAAGAAAGGGGGAGGAGGGGAGAAGGAAAAAGAAAGAGAAAGGGGGGGGGGGAGGAAGGGGAGAGGAGGGGGGGGAAAACCCGGGGGAAAGGGAAAAAAAGAAAAGGGGGAAAAGAAGGGGAAAAAAAGAGAAGAGAAGGGAAAAGGGAAAAAGGGGAGGGGAAAAATAGAAAAGAAAAAAAGGGGGAAAAAGAAGAAAGAAGAGGGGAAAAAAGAAGGGGGAGAAAGGAAAAAGAGAGAGAAAAAGAAGGGGGGAGAGAGAGAATTTTGAAGAAGGGGGGGGAGGAGAAAAGAAGAAGAGAGAGAGAGAGAAAGAAAAGGGGAAAAGGAAAAAAGAAAAGGGGAAAAAAAAAAAGAGAAAAGAAAAGGAAAGGGGGAAAAAAAGAGAAAGAGAGAAAAAGAAGAGGAAGAAAAAGGGGGAGAGAGGAAGAGAGAAAAAGAGAAGGGGAAAGGGGAGAGAAGAGAAGAAAAGAAAAAGAGAAGAAAAGGGGAAAGAGAGGAGGAAAAAAAGGGGGGGGGAAGGGGGGAGGGGGAAAGGGGGGGAAAAAAGGAAGGGAGAAGGGGGGGGGGGGGAGAGGAGAGAGAGGGGGAGGGGAGAAGGGGGGAGGGCCCCGAGAAAAAGGGGGAAGAGGGGAGAAAAAGGGGGGGGAAAAGGGGAAAAGAAAAAGGAGGAGGAAAAGGGGGAAAAAGGGGGAAAGGGGAAAAAAGGGGGGAGGAAAGGGAAAAAAGGGGAGAAAAAAGAGGAGAGGGGGGAGAAGGGGGAAAAAGGAGAGAAGGAGAGGAAAAAGAGGGGGAAAAGAGGGGGGGGGGGAAAAAGGGGGAAGAGGGGGGAGAGGGAGAAGGAGGGGGGGGGGGAGAGAAGAGAAAGGAGAGAGAGGGGGGATGAGGGAGAGAGAAGGGAGAGAGAGAGGAGGGAGGAGAGGGGAGGGGAAAAAAGAGAGGAAGAAGAGGAGGAGGGGAAAAAAAAAGGGAGGAAGAGGGGGAGAAAGGGGAAAAAAAGAGGGGGAAGAGAAAGAGAGAGAGAAAGGGGGGAAGAAAGAAAAAAAAAAAAAGGGAAAAAGGGGGAAAAAAAAAGGGGGGGAAAAGAGAAAAAAAGAAAAAAGGAGGGGAGAAAAGAAAAGGGGGGAGAGGGGGAAAAAAAAGGGGAGAAGAGAGGGAAAAAAAAGAGAGGAAAGGGGAAAGAAAAGGAAAAAGAGGAAGAAAAAGGAAAAAAATGAAAAGAGAAGAGAAAAGAAAAAGGGGGGGGGAAAAAAAAGGGGAGAGGGAAAAAAGGAAAGAAAAAGGGAAAAAAAAGGAGAGAGGGAGAGGGGAGAGAGGGGGGAGGGGAAAGGGGGGAAAGGGGGGGAAGGGGGGGAGGGGGGGGGAAGAAGGGAGAGAGGGGAGAAAGGGGGGGGGGAAAAAGGGGAGGAGAGAAGAAGAAAGGGGAGAAAAAAGGGAGAAGGGGAAAGAGGGAGAAGAGGGGGGAGAGAGAAAAGGAAAGGAGGAGGAAGGGGGAGAGGGGAGGGAAGAGAGGAAAAGAGAGGGAGAGGAGGGAGAGAGGGGGAGGAGGAAGGGAGGGAGAGAGAGGAGGGAGAGAGAGGGGAGAGGGGGGAGAGGGAAGGGGGGAGGGGGAAAGGGGAAAAGGAGGGGGAAAAGGGAGAGAGGGGGGAGGGAAGGGGGGAAAAAGGGGGGAAAAAAGAGGAGAAGAAAGGGAGGGAAGGAAAAGGAGAAGGGAGAGAGGAGAGGAAAGAGAGAGAGGGGAAAAAGGGGAAAAGAGGAGAGGAGGGAGGGGAGGGGGGAAAAAAGGGGAGAGAGGGGAGAGAGAGAGGAGGGGAGAGAAGGAAAAGAAGAGGAAAAAAAGGGAGAAAGGAAAAAAAAAAAGAGAGAAGGAGGGAAAAGAGGGGAAAAAGAGAGGAAGAAGGGGGAGAAGAGGGGGGGGGAAAAAAAGAAAAAGAAAAAGGGGAAAAGGGGGAGAGGGAGAGAGGGGAGAGAGGGCCCCCCCCCAAAAAAAGGGGAAAAAGGGGAAAAAAAGGGGGGGGGGGGGGAAAAAAGGGGAAAAAAAAGAGAGGAGGAGGAAGGGAAAGAAGGGGGGGGAAAAGGGGGGAAAAAGGGGAAGGGGGGAAGGGGGGAGAGGGGGAAAGGGAAGAGAAGGGAAAGAAGAAAGGGGGGAGAAAAGGGGAAAGGGGGAGGAAGGGAAGGAAAAAAAAAAAAAAAAAGAGAGAGGAGGAGGAAAAAAAAAAAAGAGAGGGGAAGGAAAAAGGAAAAAGGGGAAAAAGGGGGAAAAAAGAGAGAAAGGGGAAAGGAGGGGAAAAGGGGAAAAAGGGGGGAGAGAGAGGAGGTGGGAGAGAGGAAGAGAAGAGAGAGAAAGGGAAAGAAAGGAAAAAAGAGAGAGGGAAAAAAGAAAGGAAGGAAAAAAGAGGGGGGAAAAAAGGGGAAAAGGAGGAGAGGGGAAAAAGAAGGGGGAAAAGAAAAGAGAAGAAAGACGAGAGAGAGAGGAAAAGAAAAAAAAAAGGGGAGGAAGAAAAAAAGAGAAGAGAGAGAGAGAAGGAAAAAAAGGGGGAGAGAGGAAAGAGGGGAGAGGGGGAGAAAAAGGGAAAAGAGGGAGAGAGAGAGAAAAAAAGAGGGGGGGGGGAGAGAGAGAGAGAAAAGGGGGGGGGAGAGAGAGGAGAGAGGAAGAAGAGGAGAGAGGGAAAAAAAGGAGAGAGAGAGGGGAAGGAAAGGGGGGGGGAAAGGGAGAGGAAAAGAAAAGGGGAAAAGGGGAGAGGAAAAAAAGAGAAGAGAAGGGGGAAAAGGAGGGAGGGAGGAAAAAAAAGGGAAAAAAAGAGAGAAAAAGAGAAGGGGGGGGGGAGGGGGAGAAAGGGGGGAAAAAAGGGGGAGGAGGGAAAAAGGGGAAAGGGGGAGAAAAGGGGGGGGGGGGAGGGAAGGGGGGAGAGAGAGAGAAAGAGAGAGGAAGGAAAAGAGGGGAAGGGGAAAGGGGGAAAAAGGGGGAGGGGGGGAAAAAAGGAAAAGGGGAGAAAGGGGGGAAAAAAGGAGGAGAGAGGAGAGAAAAAGGGGGGAAAGAGAGAGAGAGAGGAGAGAGGGGAGGAGAGGAGAGGAGGGAAGGAGGGGAAGGGGAGAGAGGGAAAAGAGAGAGAAAGGGGGGAAAAAAGGGGGGGGGAGAAAAAGAGAAAGGGGGGGAGAGAGAGGGAAAAGAGGGAAAAAGGAAAAAGGGGGGGGGAGAGGGAAGAGAAAAAGAGGAAGAGGAGGAAAAAAAGAAAAGAAAGGAGGAGGGGAGAGGGGAGAAGGGGGAGAGGGAGGGAAGGGGGGGAGGAAGAGAGAGAGAGAGAGAGGAGAAAAAGGGGGAGGGAGAGAAAGAAGGGGGGGGGAAAAAAAAGAGGAGAGAGGAAAAGAAGGGAGAGGGGAAAAAAGGGAAGGAAAGGAGGAAAAAAAAAAAGAAAGGGGGGAAAAGGGGGGAAAAGAAAGGAGGGAGAGGGGAGAAGAGAAGAAAAAAAAGAGGGGAAAAGAGAGGGGGGGAGAGAAAGTAGGAAAGGGAAAAGAGGGGAGGGGAGAAAGGGGGAGGGAAAAGAAGAAGAGAAAGGGGGGAGAAGGGGGGGGGGAAAAGAGAGAAGGAGGAAAGAAAGAGAGGAAGGAAAAAAGAAAGGGGGGAAAAAAGAAGGGGGGAAGGGGGAGAGGGGGGGAAAAAAGGGAAAAGGGGGAAAAGGAAGAGAGAAAGGGGAAAGAGAGAAGGGGGGAGAAAAATTAGAAAAAGGAAAAAAGAAAAAGGGGAAAGGGGAAAAGAAAAGGGGGGGGAAAAAAAAAAAGAAAAGAAAGGGGGGGGGAGAGAAGAGGGAGAGAGAGAAGGGGGGGGAGAGGAGAGAGGGGGGAAAAAGGGGAGAGAAAGGGGGGAAAGAGAGAAAGGGGGGGAGAGAGAAAAGAAAAAAGGGGGAGAGGAAAGGGAAGGGGAAAGAAAAGAAGGGGAGAAAAAGGGGAAAAGGAGAGGGAAAAGAAAGGGGGGGGGGGGGGGGAAAAGGGGGGGAGAGAGAGAGAGGAGAAAAGGGGGAAAGGGAAAAAAGAGGGGGAAGGGGGGGGGAAGGAAGGGGAAAAAAAGGGGGGGGAGAGAGAGAGGAAGAGAGAGAGAGGGAAAAGAGGAGGGGAGAGAGAAGAGGAAAAGAGGGGAGAAGGGAGGGAAAAGAGAAGAGAGAGAAAGAGAGGGGAAAAAAGAGAGAGGAAAAAAAAGAGAGAGGAGAAAGGGGGGGGAAAAGAGAGAGAGGAAGGGGGGGGGGGGAGAGAGAGAAGAGGGGGAAAAAAGGGAGGAGGGGGAGAGAGAGAGAGAGAAGGGGGGAGAGAAGGGGGGAGAGAAAAGAAAAAAAAGAAAAAAGGGGAAATTTGGGGGGGGAAGGGTAAAAAAAAAAAATTTTTTTAAGAAAGAAGAGGGAAGAAGGGGAGAAGGGAAAAGGGGAAACGAGGAAAAAGGGGAGAGGGAAAAGAAGAGGAGAGAGAGGGGAAAAAAAGAGAGAGAGAAAGGGGGAGAGAAAAGAGAGAGAAAAAAAGAAGGGGAGAGGAAAGGGGAGAGAAAAGGGGGGGAAAGGGGGGAGAGAGAGAGAAGAGAGAGAGAAGGAAGGGAGAGAGAAGGGGAGGGGAGAAAGGAGAGAGGGAAAGAAAAGAAAGGGGGAGGAAAAAAGGAGAGGAGGAGGAAAAAAAGAGAGAGGAAAAAACGAGGAAAAGAGAGAGAGGGAAAGAGAGAAAGGAAAGGGGGGAAGAGAGAGAAGAGAAAGAGAGAGAGAGAGAGGGAGAGAGAAGAGGGAAAGGGGAAGGGGGGGGGAGAGAGGAGGGAGGGGAGAGAGAGAGAGGGAAAAAAAAAAAAAGAAGAAGAGGGAAGAAAAAGAGGGAGAGAGAGAAGAGAGAGAAGAGAGAGAGAGAGAGAAGAAGGGGGGGGGAAAAAAAGGGGGAAGAGAGAGAGAGAGGGAGGAGAAAAGGGGAAAAAGAGGGAGAGAGGGAGGGAAAAGGGGGAAGAAAGGGGAGAGAAGGAGAGAAAGGGGAGAGAGAAGAGAGGGGAAGAAAAGAGGGGAGAGGGAAGGAGAGAAGGGGGGGAGAGAGAGAGGGGAAAAAAAGGGGGAAAGGGGAAAAAAGGGGAAAGAGGAAAGGGGGAGGAGAAAGGGGGGAGAAAGGGAAGAGAAGGGGGAGAAAAGGGGGGAAGGAAAAAGAGAGAGAAGAGAGGGAGAGAGAGAGAAAAGAGGAGAGAGAAGAGAGGGAAAAAGAGAAAGAGGGGGAAAAAGAGGAGAGAGAGAGAAGAGGGGAGAGAAAAAAGGGGGAGAGAGGAAAAAGAAGAGAGAGAAAAAAGAGGAAAGAGGAAAGAGGAGAGAGGGAAAAGAGAGGAGGAAGGGGGGAAAAAAGAGAGAAGGGGGGAAAGAGAGAGAAAGAGGAGACAGAGGGAGAAAGAAGAGAGAGAGAGGGGGGAGAGAGAGAAAAAGGGAAAAAAGGGGAAAAAGAAGGGGAAGGGGGGAGGAAAGGGGAAAAAAAAAAAAGGGGGGGAAAAAAAAGGAGAAGAGGAGAGGGGAAAGAAGAGAAGGGAAAAAGGGGGGGGGGAGGGGAAAGGGGGGAAAAAAAAAAAAAAAAAAAAAAAAAAAAAAGGGGGGGGGGGAAAGGGGAAAAAGAAAAAAGGGGGGGGGAAAAAAGGGGGGGGGAAAAAAAAGTGGTTTAAGAGAGGAAAGGGGGAAGGAGAAAAAAGAAAAAAAAAAAAAGAGAAAAAAAAAAAGGGGGAAAAAAAAAAAAAGGGGGGGAAAGGGGGGAAAAAAAGGGGAAAAAGGGAAAGGGAGGGAAGGGGGGAAAAAGGGAAAAAAGGAAAAAAAGGGGGGAAAAGGGGGGGAAAAAAAAAAAGGTAAAAAAAGGGGAGAGGGGGAGGGAGAAAGAGGAGAAAAAAAGGGGGAAAAAAGGGGAGGGGCCAAAAAAAAAAAAAAAAAAAAAAAAAAAAAGAAAAAAAAAAAAAAAAAAAAAAAAAAAAAAAAAAAGAAGGGGAAATTAAAATTGGGGAAAAAAAAAAGAAAATGAAAAAGGGAAAAAAGGAAAGGGAAAGGGAAAAAGAAGGGGAAAAAAAGGAAAGGGGAAAAAATTGGGAAAGAGGAAAAAAAGGGATAAAAGAAGGGGAAAGAAGGAGGGAGAAGGGGGGAAAGAAAAAAAGGGGGGAAAAGGGAAAAGAGGAGAAAAAAAAAAGGGAAAAAAAAAAAAGAGAGAAAGGGGGGGAAAAAAGAGAAAAAAATTTAAAAAAGGGGGGGAAAAAGGGAAAAAAAAAAAGGGGAAAAAAAAGAGAAAAAAAAAGAAAAGGAAAAAAAGGAAAAAAAAAAAGGGAGAGGAGAGAGAGAGAGAAGAGAGAGAGGAGGAGCGAGCGAGAGAGAGAGAGAGGAGAGAGAGAGAGAGAGAGAGAGAGAGAGAGAGAGAGAGAGAGAGAGAGAGAGAAAGAAGAGAGAGAGAGAGGGGAAGAGAGAGAGTAATATATATGTAATATATATATGTATATGTATAATGTAATTCATTTTTTGTATGTATAAGGCTTTTCATCAGGAAAAATCGATTTTCTTTTTCTTTTTGGGAGAATAACTGAACGTGTTTGGATGTAGTTACATCTGCAATCTGTGGTTTACATCCGTAGAAGTTACAAAGTATGAATGGAAGAATATAATCATTTAATTCTCCTAAACACTATTTACCCTTTTATGAAGAAAAAAATCTCAAGAACGAACGGAATCTGCCAAATGTTTTTTTCTTAATCTCCAGATAAAAATAGTCAACATTTCCGAGTAAATCCGGGATTACAGTATTCATCAGTCCTGAATTTCATTTCAGAAAGGCATTCTCTGGCGCTTCTCTGCACGACGACCTTAAGCTGGTGAAAGTTTATATTTTTCTCATTTTTTTCCTTGGCCGGTAATTCTTGACAGTCCAGTCGCCTCCAGGAGACTAGACAGGCAATGCGATGGCAAAATTATCAGTTATCGCTTTGCTAAGAATTCTTTCCAGTGACTCTGCACACGAAAGTACCGCTAAAAACCTAGGAGCGGAAAATAATGGGAATTTATGGGTCTCTGCACGTGTGTATTTGGTATTTACATGGGCATAATTTTCCAAAGGATATTTAATTATGAGATAGATTAGTAAAAAAAAATTAAGTTTAGTTTAGCATTCCTTACGTACGAGGGAAGGCGGTAGTTGCTGTAGATTCAGTAGTTCTGAAATAAATTCACCTTGAATTACCTCATGCCTTTTGAGGTGCGCGGGCACACACACACACACACACACACACACACACACACACACACACACACACACACACACACACACACACACACACACACACACAAAACACACACACAGTAAGGTAAATTTTCACACACATACTTTA
>NC_051395.1:21770913-21773413 GCF_015228065.2 Penaeus monodon | reverse complement strand
TCCCCTCGTTCCCTGCGCGCTTACACAGCGCTAGTGTATTTAAGCCGCAGAGCCGAAAAACGAGATCAGCATTCCCCGATCCTCCAGCAGAGCAGACAACAGTAGCAGCACCACAAGGACTGCCCAGTCCTTAGCCGACTGGGGAGCCTGCCGGCTCTCCCGTTGATCTCCGACTTCACTTCAGCACCCAGCCATACCTGTGGGCACTCACACCCACAACAGATTCTCCCCAAAGAGATAAAACACCAGTAACCTGCAAACAGAAGATGTGCAACCATCCATCTTCTATACTGGTGACCACCCGGAGTGACACGATATGGTATTTCGCTCGCTCGCTTTGCTCACTCTCTGGAGGGGGAGTACCTGTAGCAGCACGACCCCGCAACCTGGAGTTCAGCATAGTTACCCAGGTTGGGTCACCCAGGTCCACAGCCATGTCCGCGCGCATTGGACAGCGGGCTCCCCTCGTTCCCTGCGCGCTTACACAGCGCTAGTGTATTTAAGCCGCAGAGCCGAAAAACGAGATCAGCATTCCCCGATCCTCCAGCAGAGCAGACAACAGTAGCAGCACCACAAGGACTGCCCAGTCCTTAGCCGACTGGGGAGCCTGCCGGCTCTCCCGTTGATCTCCGACTTCACTTCAGCACCCAGCCATACCTGTGGGCACTCACACCCACAACAGATTCTCCCCAAAGGGATAAGACACCAGTAACCACAAATAGAAGATGGGCAATCATCCATCTTCTATAGTATCACCTCCTGCCATGATAATCGATTGAGCTCTTACTGTAGACATATGGCGTTGAAACAAGATTAGTTGATTTAGACGAAAAAAAACGAGAAACATGGGAGGATTTGATTGATTATTTAAAATTGTCTGCCGCGTCAACAGCTAAGGTCATTAGCGGCAACATGGGAGGAGACCTTTATCTCCCAGATTTGTTTTACACCTCTACCCTATTAATAAAAGTAAAATTAATAACAATAGTGATAATGCCCGCCATCATCCCCTCTCCGCAGACCTCGGGAACCCCTTCGGCTTCCTCGCCAAAGACAACGAGATTCCCTTCCAGACCCGAGACAAGTTCACGCCTCCCGAACACACGTCGAAGGAGGTCCGTGAGCGCATGTACGCCTTCGTCTTGCAGCGCGACGTCCCTCCTCACGTCCACATAATCCTCGAGGACGAGCCTTACTTCGGCACCTTCGACCACGCCAAGGCAATCCTGCGGCTTCAGCATTATCGAAAAACGAACGACCTCACGCCTCACATGCTCAAGAGTCTCCGGCCTTTCTTCCCCTTCTACAGCAGCAACTGATCGGCGATCGAAGGCTTCTGTTGCCTCGGTCTGGAAAGCAACTTATCATGATTAAGTCGGGAATTAGGAGAAGAGATGTGTATTTTTTTTATTATCCTTTCGGTACTGTATAGATATGTGTACAAACGTGTGTTTATTAATGGTTCAGATAAGATAGCCTGATCACTAGAACGGCAGGAGAACCAGCTGCTTGAATAGCAAGGAGCCTCATAGGTATCTCCCCTGTCATCTCATTTTCAGTTCAGAAAAAAAGTACGAGCAAGTCAGTTGTAAAGCGTAAATTCTACTGAGAGTATTTTCCTCTGCTTGTTATCATTATAGTGAATATAGGAAGCATGTTTTTCACAATAACATTCCCCTTTACTAACACACACTCCAGGGAGCGATTGCCTGTATATATGTGTAATTGATCAATGTCTCACCTCCTTCATATTCCATCCATATGCTGTTAATCTGCACCGCACTTTGTTTTACGACTTGTCTGGATTAAAACTTTATAATTCATCAATTATGGAAACAGTATATATAACAGTATATATATATATATATATATATATATATATATATATATATATATATATAGATATAGATATAGATATAGATATAGATATATCAGTCTGTATAGTGTATTGTATATATTCTATAAAAAGAAAAAAAAATGTCAGTGTTTCTTAAATATCTTGAATGAATTTTATATCAAATCAACGTAATAAAAGGAAAACTTATGGGTTTATTTGATGCGAGCCAAACCAACAAGAAAGACTACATACAGCAATAGCGAGGGTTGGTTAACCCTGATATCGTTTATACAAAATCATCATTGACTTAACTAGAACGTGATTAACAATGAGGTTCTGCACGAACAGACACATGCACACACACACATACTGGCACACACACATTCTGGCACACACACATACTGGCGCACACACACACACACACACACACACACACACACACACACACACACACACACACACACACACACACACACACACACTGACACACACACACTACACACACACACACACACACACACACACACACACACACACACACACACACACATATATGTATATATATATATATATATATATATATATATATATATATATATATATATATATATATATATATGCATACACAAACATACACACACACATATATGTATATATGTACAT
>NC_051395.1:21755913-21758413 GCF_015228065.2 Penaeus monodon | reverse complement strand
CTGCTGTAGGTTATGACGTTGTGTTGGATATGGTGAACAGAACAGTGTCTCAGGTTCGGTTCTTTGGGTTATGATCAACCTAGGATATGCTCGGCTAGATTTCCAAGCAGGGTCAGCGTAGGATATGGTGTCTGGTATGATATTGTCTTCACCCCTGTTCGGAGACGAAGAGAAAACATGATTAAACTTGCACTGTGATCGAGGAAGTTACTGTAACTGTTCTTTCAGTGTGATAGAAAATGTGGCGAGTCTTGTTAGAATTTCATGTATTCTCACCTCCGTCAAGAGAGTGCTTAAGACATTCTGGTTTTACGCGCAAGATTGCATTGGGTGAACTTTATCTGGGAGGCAGAAAAGCAACATCATCTTAGATGCGGAAGACTTTTTGTAAATGGAAGGTTTGGAAGTGTGTTTGTGTGTGGGGGGGAAGGGGGAAGAGGGGGAAGAGAGGGAGTATGGAAGAAAGAAAATGAGAGAAACGGAGAGATAGAGACAGGAACAGAGATAGGTGCATAGATATAAAAAGATAGAGAGGTAAGTATATATATATATATATATATATATATATATATATATATATATATATATATATATGTATATGTATATGTATATGTATATGTATATGTATGTAGAGAGAGAGAGAGGGGAGAGAGAGAGCCAGAGAAAGAGAAAGAGAAAGAGAAAGAGAAAGAGAAAGAAAGAGAAAAATAAGAGAAAGATAGATAGATAGAGAGAGAGAAAGATAGATAGACATAGATAAATGTATACATGTATAGCTATACATATAGATAAACAGCTAGATAGATAGAGAGAGAGAGAGTTGGATAGAAAGTATTACATATAGGGCATTATGATAGAATGTAAATGACAGAATAGAAGATGGAAAAGTAGATAGCTCTTGAAAGCTACTGAAACACTGTAGTAGTTAAAAAAATATAGAGTAAATAAAAAAAAAATATATATAAATAGATAAGAAATAATAAGCTCTAAGAAAGAAAGAAAGAAAAAACAAAATAAGGAATAAAAAGGCGGTAAAAGAAAACCAACACATATGATCAAAACCGTAACCCCTCCCCCCCTCAGAAAAGGAAAGAAAGAAAGAAAAAAAGAAGAAAAAATCGAAAGACACTAGAAAACAAAACAAAACAAAACAAAAACAACAAAAACAAAACAAAAACAACAACAAAACAAAACAAAAACGATGGGGCAAGCTAGAGCGCGCTTCCGAAATCGCTGCCATGGCCGACACCTCGCTTACCCGCAGGCAGCCATAACCGACCTAAACTTGTTCTGGACGGATCTCTGAGGAAGCGGTTGAATGACCGGCCTAAGAGTTCGAGCCAACGTTTTGAAAACTAAAGGCGCAGGTTTGACAGCGGGAGGGAATATGTGGCAGTGGGAGGGAATATAGGATTGTTTGAGGGAATATGACTGTTGGTGAGAGAGTATGACTGCAAGAGAGATTATATGACTGTGGGAGGGACTATGACTGTGGGAGGGAATATATGACTGTGGGAGGGAATATATGACTGTGGGAGGGAATATATGACTGTGGGAAGGACTATACGACTGTGGGAGGGAATACATGACTGTGGGAAGGACTATATGACAGTGGGAGGGAATATATTACTGTGGGAGGGAATATATGACTGTGGGAGGGAATATATGACTGTGGGAGGGGCTATATGACTGGGAGAGAATATATGACTGTGGGAGGGAATATATGACTGGGAGGGACTATATTACTGTGGGAGGGAATATGTGACTGTGGGAGGGAATATATGACTGTGGGAGGGAATATATGACTGTGGGAGAGAATATATGACTGTGGGAGGGAATATATGACTGTGGGAGGGAATATATGACTGTGGGAGGGAATATATGACTGTGGGAGGGAATATGTGACTTTGGGAGGGAATGGAAAGGATCCGTGAAAATAAGAGAATATATATATTTTTTTCTTTGGGTCATTTTTGGTACTATTTTGGATTCATTGTCGAAGGAGACGTGTGTAGTTCACTTATCTTCCGAAATGATCTGAATTTTACATTTCTTTCAATAATCTTCGTGTCTTTTTGCCTTTTTTCTTCCTTTCTCTTTCTAGTTTCTTTTGGGCGTGTGCGGACTCCGCGAGAGGTCAAGGAGTAATTATGAGTGTGCTTGAGTGCGTGCGTGTGTTGGAGTTTCAGTTCTCAGTAACTTAGGACTAGTATTTATGTACGTCAATGAAACACCAGGGGTATCTGTTATAAGCTTGTTCAGTTGCGTGATAATGAAGAAACACCTGAGAGAATTTGCAACTCCATAGATCTTACCCGAGTAGACTTTCTTTCTTGCTTTAGGCGGTAAGGTCGAGTGAGCTGTAAAAAGGCGGCAGGGAATCGCTCTTACGTTTCATTTGCGTCGCCCGGAAAGAGGTGCATGCATATCCTTCTTCACATTTTGCTGTGGAAATCTCGTTTTTACTAACGCGCACGCACACAACACACACACACACACA
>NC_051395.1:21743413-21745913 GCF_015228065.2 Penaeus monodon | reverse complement strand
CAAGCTGATAATCCAAATGAATACATGCATTTGTTACACCGCCGTCAATTTAAATGCGTTTCACCATATCTCACAAGCTTATTCCATGTCCATTTCTCGTAGCCACATCCCTGAATAATATAAGATCATTCCGAGATCATACCTACAGCATTGGTGACTATATATATGAAAAAAATATATAATGATTCCAAGATTATATCCTCAATGGCATATATCCCCGTCGCTCGCACCAATCATATCCTACGTAATGATCGGGAAAAACAAGTTTACGAGATCATATTGCTCGAAAACCCGCGATCATACGTTTCAATTCCGCGTCCAGTCTTTTGGTTGTGATCATGTCCACTATGCGAACATATCCTGTTCTATCCGTGAGGATTTTATTTTTTTATATTTTATTTTATTATATCAACATTGCATATGACATTCTTATAATCCAAAAATAGCCAGATTTATTTATTCACAAAAATGACAGCATTAACACATCCCCCAGAGCGCAACGTTTTATTTACGAATTCACTGCCTTCCTAATTCCAACGTTTTTGGGCCGGGTGTGAGAGGGCGGCGGTGAACATATGGCTAAGCAAACACCGGTAATGGAAGCGTCAGGTGTGGTCTTTTGCGGCCGGCAATGATACACGTATTTTCCACGTGCTATACCTTACCATAGAAAAGGATTATTACAATTATTATACGAGTTATAATACTTGTTCTCACTCCCCTTTATGTACTAATATCCAACACCGCAATCGCAGAGGAAATCACCGCTGCAGTTACCGTAATTGGCTCCACGCTCATTATCGCGGTAGATACGCACGACGTAATTGGACCTGGGCCGCCCGCGCGAATTGCTGCTCGAAGTGCATGTAAGAGTTCGCTGTGCAACAGAAAAGGAATTAGAATAATAAGAGGAAGATGAAATGGAAGAGAAAGAAGAAGAGGAAGACAGCCTGTGATTTACTGGAAATGTAAATATTCGTTGTGCGTGAAGGAGAAAACACAGAAGAGGAAGAAGACGAAGGCGACGATGACAAAGATTAATAATACTGATACTAATACTAATGATAATAATAAGTAGAAGCAGAAGAAGAATATGAAGAAGTTGAAGAGGAAGATGAAGAAGTGGAAGAGGAAAACGAAGAAGAGGAAGAATAGGAGGAAGAAGATGACGACGGCGAAAAAAAAGAAGAAGCAGAAGAAGCAGAAGAAGATGAGGAATGTGAAGATAATAATGAAGATGAAGGAAATGAAGAAGATGAATACAAAAGATGAAGAAAAAGGTGAAAATGAAGAAGAAGAAGAAAAAGAAGAAGAAGAAGAAGAAGAAGAAGAAGAAGAAGAAGAAGAAAAGAAGAAGAAGAAGAAGGAGGAGGAGGAGGAGAAGAAGCAGCAGAAGAAAAAGATAGAAGAAGAAGGAGGAAGAAGAGGAGAAGAAGAAGAAAAATACGAAGAAGATGAAGAAAGAACAGCCTTTCGCCGAAATGCACGTACCGACTCTGAAGAAACGGAATGAGCGCGCACGCAGATTGCTGCCGTAAAGCTGGCGCCGGGAACTTCAGACAAAAAGAGGGAAGCCGATCCACAGCCGGTAAACTAGCTTAATAAAAAGAGGATTTCCAGAAGGCGAAGGATCGTGTACACCTTTTCAACCTTCCATTACGCATCGGTATACTTTCGAGAGTGAATTGCGGAAGTGTTTCTAACTGTTCCTTTGATATCTGATTTATTGGAACGAGAAGAAGCAGGGGAAGTAAACAAAGAGGAGTAATGAAGAAGAAGTAGAAGCTATGGAATTCAGGGAAGTAGGAGCAGAAGAAGAGAACGAGAGAGAAGTAAAAGTGTAAGAAGCGGAAGATGAAACCATTACGGCAACTGTGTTTATGACGTCACTAAAAACCGAACATCACCATCTGGACTGTCGTGAAATGTGCATTCTCATCATCCGGAAAAAAATGACAAGGTAATTTCCATTACCCAAACCTTATTAAACTCATAACCAGGTGCGAGAAGAGATCGTCGATGCATGAAAAGGAAATTCTCCTAATGAAGAATTATTTAAAGGAAAATAAGACCAAGAGTAAGTCAAAGAATGGAACGAAAAAGTGAAAGCTTTACAAGAGAAGGAAGGCGAAAGTTCAAGACGAATAAGAATATGTATATCAGCAAATAATGCTACTCGTATTCAAGAACGCAATAAATAGAGATAAGTGGCTTTGATCATGCGATGGCATAAATATCTCCAACAGCAATTACACTTAGGATGTCTGTAATTTCTTCAATTGCAACAACAATAGCAACATGTGCATGTCGGCAACAGCAACAATGGCTAGGATTTTTTCTTTTTGGTTGAGAGAGAGAGAGAGAGAGAGAGAGAGAGAGAGAGAGAGAGAGAGAGAGAGAGAGAGAGAGAGAGAGAGAGAGAGAGAGAGAGAGAGAGAGAGAAAGGAGAGAGAAAGAGAGAAAGAAAGAAAGAAAGAGAGGAAGGGAGCGCAGGCAACAA
>NC_051395.1:21693413-21695913 GCF_015228065.2 Penaeus monodon | reverse complement strand
ACGATTTTAATATAATTTTATTTGCTAATGTTCCGGAATCCTGAATGGATATACATAAATAGATAAATAAATAAATAAGTAAATAAAATGTTTAACCATAATATAACTTTTTATACCTATATGTTAGTAACGCAGTACTTCATTGCAGTTGTTTTGAAATATATTCGGCCACCAATTATATATGTTACCTGTTATACATAAATAGGAATATTACGTGAGGGTAGCAAACAGTGTACAAGTACCAGATCATTGACCTTTCGTATCTCTGACTACACTTTTTTTTTGTCTAGAAATCGTAATAGCACTGTATACATTATCAATTTAGCGATGATTACTGTGCAACAGATGCCTGACCTTAGCAGATATCCAATCAGGGCTGCCATAGATTACTGACCAATAATTACCTGTTTCATTGTAATCTTCCTGTTCTTGAGTTCGTTGAGGTTTTTGCGTTTATTTATTCACTTATTTATTTTACTGAATATTGCAACAGTGTAGTGCCAGATGTTGCGTATGTTCTTTCCGTAATCACTTCCCCTCCCACCAATTACTTATATATAAATGTTTTTATTTAGAGATGTACGCCAAAGTAAACCAAAATTACATTATGACTTTGCATGTCTTTCCGATTTTCAGATCACGGAAGCCATATTTGATATCTATCTATTGTTGCTATTATAATACATTTACGAACAGTTCAGTCCACGTCTAGAGTCACTATTCTTCGCTTTTTTAGCCGATGAGATTTATAGAAACGGGAAATCATCACCAAAAATGCAACCGAGACCAAAGGTGAGAGCCAGCAGAAGATTATGTGGTCCGTCCGCTGCCCACAACAGGAAGGTAATGCGATGTGGTTACGTATTTTAAGGAACCGGTGTTAAGCCATGTGATTAACTAGTACGGGTGTAATACTACGCAACGATAAGTGGGTGATTCATTAGCGCATTGTGGGATAAGATACTGTAAAATATGTAACAACGATTATGGTATTCGGTGAAATACCAAAACAAAAATGTGTGAAGCAAGTTATCCGCTGTTTATCATTATGATAATGCGTCTATGTACTCTTTAAAAAATACGCTGATAGCCCATGAAATGAACTTTGCGTCACGAAGAGACTGTATAATTAATAACAGCCTCGTTAAAAGGCACTTAAGAAAACAACGTATGCATAGTAACACTGCAACTGACTGACCATACTGTGAGCACGCGTTTCGCCGCAGCACGAATTGCCTGCGGCAACGTAAGGGGGGTGGGGGACAACGCCATCTATTGGTTGGTTTGGATAATGAGAGATAGACCTTAACACATGAAATCTGTATGTGAATGCGTAAATATTAATGAGGGGATGGTACTCCTACTGAAGAGTTAAACTACAGGAATCGTCTGAAAAAGGAAGCACACACACACAATAAACACATACAAACGCACACGCGCACACACACACACACACACACACACACACACACACACACACACACACACACACACACAAACACACACTGATAGACATGCAACGTATGGAACTCGTAAATTAACAAATACAAACTGAAACTGCTATAATGTCTGGCGCAGCAAAACTTTCCTTATGCCCATAGCCATTCACGATGATTAACGAGGCAATGCATTAACCTGCGAGGAGATATATTTTATCTTAAGTACAGTCATTTTTGTTGCTGGGACGGCTGTTAGATATATGGCCTAACCTGAA
Source organism: Penaeus monodon (assembly GCF_015228065.2). Lineage (NCBI taxonomy): Eukaryota > Metazoa > Arthropoda > Malacostraca > Decapoda > Penaeidae > Penaeus > Penaeus monodon. Next base: position 21,694,199 of record NC_051395.1, on the reverse strand, counting down.
GAAACATTATAGTTATCATAATCTTAATTACTTAATTCCTTTAATTTTGATAATCGTTTTCCACATTGTGATCTTCGTGAGTAGAGATTAAGCTGAAAGTAAAGGTGTTCTTCCAGAGGAATATTTTCTACATGACTTTAAAAAAACCACTTCGGATTCCTCCCGCTAGGTAAAGTAGTTAAAATGTTTAGCGCAAGTGAAAATTGAAGGCCTACGGAAAATGATGGGGAGTTTTCTTTGCCCATTCTACAGTATATTGTTAACTTTTTGCCGAGGACCCTTTTCGAATAATTTAGTCACAGTAGGATCTATTCATTTGTTTATTTTTAAAACTTTTATGGTTATATATATCCTGGTTATAGTTGAAGGGAAAATAACTAAAGAAAGTTGTTTCAAAGATTGCAATTTTTGTTGCGGTTTGAATATATATATATATATATATATATATATATATATATATATATATATATATATATATATTTCTTTTTCATTCCATTCACGTTAGACATTAGCCAATCTTGTTTTTTTCGACAACAAATCCTGTAATCAGGTACTAGTTTGTGTTGCTAATGAACATTCTGTCAACTAAATCCCCTTAACCTGGAGGTACCAGTTAGCTCACCAGATAGGACGTCCAGGAGGGGCCAAGAGTGTGATAACCCCAGGCTTGAGTAGAGTTTCGTTCCAGGGTTGGAAAAGGGCACCGAAGCCACGACAGACGGCCGACGAAAGGTTTGGTATATCCCTGGTCGATGTTGCTCCGAAATTCAGCTTTTAGATGGGTCT
>NC_051395.1:21673413-21675913 GCF_015228065.2 Penaeus monodon | reverse complement strand
TGATTTCTCTTTCACTATTTTTTTTTTTACACTGATATCTCTTGAACAATAGATTCTTCACATCTGTTGAGAATAGTATGCACAGTGGTACGAAAGGTTAACTGAATCTGTTACTCAGAAACGTGAACGTGAACTAAACACTTAAGGCCTGAATATGCAACGAAACACACAACAAATATTCTTTTCTTCCCCAGAGCCTTGGGTGCCGCCTCCGCCTCCGCTGCTGGAAATGTCAATGACTTACCGTCTCGATGTCGTAAGGCGGTGGATCTGATCGCCTTTGTCGATGATGGAATTGCCTACGAAATAACACCGTTATAAGTTGATGTGTTTTTCTTTGACTTTGTCTCACGTTGCATATTTGCACTTAGTCATGATTTCAACGGGATGTTGTTTTTTTTTCTCTTTCTCTTTACGAGAAAGAGCTAAATCAAATTCTTTTCTAGTTTACTTCGCTTGATGTTTGTGGTTGCTAGACATGGTCTTGGCACATATTCTGAAATGGTGGATCTTGTCTACATGTGGCCTCACGTCTGGGAATGAACGTGCTCTCTCGGACGTTGTTGTTGGACATGATCATGACCCAAACTGGCGGTGGACATGAGCGCTCTCTCTCCTACGTTGCTGGTGGTCTATACGTGAGTTTATATCACATTTAGACATTTTCTAGAGAAATGGATTTGTATGCATGTAGGTCTGTGCACACGTACATACAGACACACGTGTGGAATTTATGTCGAACAAATGTAAATAATTAGATAGATATACACTCAATATACACTTTGTATATCTATACAAAGGTACATACAGGCCAATAGATATGTTTAAGCATGTATGCAAACGGATAGATATAGATACATATGCATGAGGTCGCAAGCACGAGGGCGATAGAATATAATACACATAATATTCTAATTTACGGTTCCTAATGCGGGGGATAAATGTTTCCCACGGCCCCCTCGCTTGATATGCAACAAAGGGCTAAAGACATGTGACTGCAAGTTCCTCTCGCCTTTCATTCATCAATACCAACTCCGTCGCTGCTGGATATGGCCGTGACCTCCTCGGCTTTTGGCAGACCTTGTCTCAAATTCTGGAGGTGGAGGATCTAACCCTTTCTGTCAACAGCGACCATGACTAGTGCCGTTCCATATGTAGATTTCTTTACGTCTGCCTTATGTCAACTGCTCACACCCTTACAAGTTTATCTTTTCAATTGGTCGCAGCCCCGGTGGAGGACATGCTTTTCCAGATGTTGCTGTTGGACATGATAATGACCTACACTGGTGGTGGATATCAGCTCTCTTTCATACACACACTAGGACATACATACATATATATACATATATATATATATATATATATATATATATATATATATATATATATATATATATATATATATATATATGAATATAAATTCATATATATATATATATATATATATATATATATATATATATATATATATATATATATACATATATATATATACATATATATATATATATATATATATATATATATATATATATATATATATATATATACATACATATACATAAATATAAATATATATATATATATTTGTATACAACAACAGCATGTGAGGCTTCTAATAGGATTTCATTGCTTATTACATACGACAGAGAGGTGATATGAATACAGAGAGAAGCACGCGATGAAAGGTTGATACTGTTTGTGGCCAATACTCCGTAGCTGCGGGATATGTGCGCGACCCTCCGAGGTTGTTGGCGGATCTTGTCTCCAACGCAGACGGTGGGGGATCTGATCACCTCTGTCACTGGTGGTCATGATTAGTATTCGAGTTCTTTCTTGGATCTGGCCTCTGTCACATGTTCACATCTACGTAACAAATCGATCTTTTCAACAAGTTTCTCTTTCGTGAACTAAAGTACATTCACAGGAGGCACGTGTGCATGTACGTTCTTCTCTTCCTTCCCTCAAGGCCTTCGGAGCTCCTCCTCCGTCGCTGCTGGAAGTGTCAATGACTTACTGTGTCGTTGGAGGATCTTGTCTCGCTGTCGGAAGGCGGTGGATCTGATCGCCTCTGTGGAACTGCCTGCTGTGATTTTCTTTGACTGTGTCTCACGTTGCATATTTACACTTAGGCATGTAGTGTATAGTGTGCTTTATTTTCTCAACACGAAATGGGAAAGAAAGAGCTAACAAAAATTCTTGGTTTTCGAATACATTTTGTTTGATTTGATATTCAGAAATGTTGGATCTTGTCTCATTGCGGTGGCACTTTCTCCTGCGTTGCTGGCGGTCAGTGCGTGAATTTAGATGACACGTAGACATTTTCAATATAATCTAATTCATATACGTGCACAACACACACACACACACACACACACACACACACACACACACACGTATATATATATATATATATATATATATATATATATATATATATATATATATATATATAGATATAGATATAGATATATATATACACACACACGCACACACGCAC
>NC_051395.1:21634453-21644453 GCF_015228065.2 Penaeus monodon | reverse complement strand
TCTCTCTCTCTCTCTCTCTCTCTCTCTCTCTCTCTCTCTCTCTCTCTCTCTCTCTATTTCCCTCCCTTCGCCTGTCACTCTCTCTCTCTCTCTTCCTCCGTCTCCCCCTCTCTCTCTTCCTTTCTCCCTCCCCGCCCCTCTCTCTCTCTCTCCTGTTACCGATTTTATCACCATACCCTCTCCAGTGTGCTAGAGAGCTCTGAGTTTATCACAATAACTAAGATCAAAACTCCACCAAAAGGCTTTTAAATTAGATCATTAATCACTAAAGAATTGATTCAAACGAATTACATCTATTTTTGTTTATATTTCTCCTTCCTTCTCTCTGACGACCATCTTCTCAGAGTTCACACGGTCGGTCGTGGATATGCTCGTCCCTCGCTTTGCTGGTGGATATGATCCTGACCCACATGGCAGGTAGACATGATCTGTTCCCGTGCGGCGATGGTGGATATGAGTACCTGCTGGCTTGGGTTGATTGTGTATATGGTCAGCCTTAGATGCACATATACACTTGCACACAACACACACACACACACACACACACACACACACACACACACACACACACACACACACACACGAACACGTATTGTATACTGTATATCAGCATTAGCATTCGTACTTCAGGCAATGAAAAAATATACCTATTTTTCCTTAAAGATGGATTTTTGTAATGCAACCCTTAAATAAAGATCGGAAGGTGTAGTAAGTTGCTGAATACCGAATGCCGATTGGATACTCAGTCGCTGCGGGATCTGTGCGTGACCTCCGTGGACGCTGGTGGATCTTTTCTCGCTCGTGGACGCTGGTGGATGTGGTCTTTGTTGCCGATGGTGGACTTGATCGCTGGGAAGAGATGGTCTGTCATATGCTCGCTTGTCATAGTCTCTCTCTCTCTCTCTCTCTCTCTCTCTCTCTCGCTCTCTGTCTGTCTCTCTGTCTCTCTGCCTCTCCCTCCCTCCCTCTCTCCCTCCCTCCGTTTCCTCTCTTTGTCTCTCCCTCCCTCCCCTTTCTCTCTCTTTGTCTGTCTCCCTCCTGCTACCGATTTTATCAGCAAACCCTCTCCGACGTACTAGAGAGCTCTGAGTTTATCATGATATCGAAGATCAAAACAACAAAAGACTTAAAATGGCTCCTCACTCACTATGGAATCATTTCAGAACGAATTACATTTATATATGTTGATATTTTTTTTCCAAAGACACTAATGCTTCGGTTTCCTTTGAGGAGTATCTTCTCGGTGTTCACACGGTCGGTTGTGAATACACTCGGCCCTCGCTTTGCTGGTGGATATGATCATGACCCACATGACTGGTAGACATGATCTGTTCTCGTGCGGCGATGGTGGATATGAGTACCTGCTATCTTAGGTTGATTGTATATATATTCACTCGAAGACGCACATATACACTCGTACTCACATACACAGACATGCTGATACAATAAAACAATACACACGAACACACACACACATAAACGAACGCACACACATATACGAACACACACACACGGACACACGCATATAGAGACACACGCACAAACATAAACGTACAAACACATACAGTTATTAATCATTGGGAGCAGCAATGTATACAACTGCCTCTAATGAGGAAGGCAATTTTACAAATCAGTTTGTAAAGAGTTGTGATTGCAGTGCAAATATTTGGCAATGGATTTTATTTCGTGGTAACGTTTGTTATATCTATCGATCTTACCCACATATAGATTAACAGGTATTACTGGGTTTTATGGAAATCTCGACACTAAAAAGGAAATAAGTATAATGTTCGGGCATGTCTCAAGCGATGTCAGTCATCGTCTAATGTATGTAAAAAGGAATTTAAAATAAATAAACTGGATAATGGTATCATGTAGTCACCCTTGCACAGAAAGTTGTTGTTGTTTGGTCTCTCGTGGAAGTGACAACTTCTGTTACTGAGGGATCTATGCGTGACCTCCATAGCTGCTGGTGGATCTTGTCTCGCTCGCAGACGCTGGTGGATCTTGTTTGCTCGCACGAGTGGACATGGTCTCCGGAAAGATACCGTTATACTGAAAAGGCAGGAATGAGAATATATACCGATAAATAACAAAGCATAATTACATTTATCATGTAAGTCTAAGAAAGGTATAACTTGTTGGAAACACGACATTCAAAGAATTTCTCTTTGGCTATGAATCTATTGATTCTCATCCACGCGCTTTCATACCATTATATACGAAACATTACTCATTGAATGTACCAAACGTATTTTCATACCATTATATACGAAACATTACTCATTGAATGTACCAGACGTATTTTCATACCATTATATACGAAACATTACTCATTGAATGTACCAGACGTATTGTTGCAATCAGTTACACTTTTGGACTTGATAACTGAATTGTTTATATTTCTGATCATAATTATCGCCATTATCACTTTATTTTCCAAAAACACGTTCTACACAAAAATGTTTATCTTCAAATAACTAATTAATTAATTCTTCTCAACAAAGGAAAGGCCTAACAGCTTTAATAAAACCCCCAAGAAACCCTAATATAAATGCTAATTCTGCTCCTTTTTGATATACAGCAGAAACGACTGTCTCGATGGTAGACTTTGCCTCACGCCCACGCCCGATGTTGGATAAGCTCTTTGCCTCGTTGTTGCTGGACATGATCATGGCCGCTGGAGGGGATCGCACTCTCGGGGAGCGTAAGGAGGCCCGGCGCTAAAAACGAAGTGAAACAGAGGATTTAGTTTCTCTTACATACATACATACATACCGTCCACACACACACACACACACACACACACACACACACACACACACACACACACACACACACACACACACAAACACACACACACACACGCATATATATATATATATATATATATATATATATATATATATATATATATATGTATATATATATATATATATATATATATATTATATATATATATATATGTATGTATATATATATGCATATATATATATGCATATATATATATATATATATATATATATATATATATATATATATATATATATATATATATATATATATATATATATACACACACACATATAGTCCGGGGTTTGTGTAAGCTTTCCTTAACTAGTGTATGCCAGCCCATTCTGTCTTTCAATGCTTTCGTGTGTGTGTGTGTGTGTGTGTGCGTGTATGCGTTCCTTGGTACCGTTCCCGCGAGCAAAACAAAGTCGGTGACCCATTCAGCACGACCTTCACTTGGCTCCAAGCTCCGTGCCCGTGTGAAACGTGAACTGAACGCTCAAGCACCTTTTTCAAGACGGCTGACAAGGGCTGTGCTCAGACTCAACAGGAAACCTGTTGTCTCGGAAGACACCGCTCATCTAAGGATCATATTGAATTAATAAAAAGAGGAAATACATAGATAAGGAAAACCTCAACACACACACACGCGCGCGCGCGCGTATGTATGTACATATATATTCTGTACAAATATTCTCTCTATATTAGAAAATTTGTTGGTAATTTCTGATCTTATATCAGTACATTACTTACATTGCTCGACAATGCCGTTATGCTTGGCATAAAATGCATGAAAGATCGTAGATTTAAACATGATTTAACTCTGCGTCTTAGTTCGTGAAGAAGAAAAAAAAGGATAAAAGTGCAATAAATATTAGAAAAGGAACACAAAATTTTCTATGGGTCCTGGGCAGCGGGGCTGTTAAACTCCTACCCTCCTCTCTCGGCGGTCTGGCGGGCCGAGCCTACGCCCCGACTGACGTGATGGACGCGGCCATTAGCTGCTTTTATTAGGGAACTTGTAATGTAGCGTATGTCAGCCATCAGTCGAATATACTGTAGCAACAGAGGCTCTTGTCCAAGAAGTAGGTAATTGGGAAAATCAAAATGGTATGCTACACACACACACACACACACACACACACACACACACACACACACACACACACACACACACACACACACACACACACACACACACACACACACACACACACACACACACACACACACACACACACACACACGTGTGTATGTGTGTGTATATATAGATGATAGATAGACATGTAGATAGATAGATATAGAGAAAAAAGAGAGAAAAAGAGCAAGAGAGAAAGATAGAGAGCGAGGTAGATAGATAGCTGATAGATAGATAGATAGATAGATAGATAGATAGATAGACAGAAAGATAGATAGATAGATAGATAGATAGATAGATAGATAGATAGATAGATAGATAGATAAAGAGTAAGAAAGATGGAATATGAGAGCGAAGGAGGGAGAAATATGCGTTTTTCACCTTTTTCACATTAATTTTGGGAACGCTTTCTCCATCGCTGCGGGGTCTGTGCGTTGATCTTGTCTCGCTCTTACACGCTGTGGGATCTGATCTCTTCCGTCGATGATGGACTAGATCTGAATTACATTTCGCTGTAAAAAAAAATATATATATATATACATACTTTTTTTTCTTAAAGTATGGCACACTTCCTTCATTACCCTTCAGTCACTGTTCATAGAGGATTCGGATGAGTAAATCGATGAAAAAAATATATGAGTAGTAACAGTGGTTCTAAAACTGGGCAAGACAACCGCACGTGCGTTGCTGGTCGTAAGAACTTGATTAGCATAAAAAGGGTTAATGTACAGTCTTTTTCACGGTATCACTTAGTGATGAAGAGTGAAGGGAAGGGAATAACGAGCAATAAAGATGGCGCAGCACGTGTGACCTTTCGCTGATAGATTGGGGGCGTGTGAATTCTTTTTTTTCTGGATATTACGTGTATAGTATACTTCTACGGTGTTGCCCTTTATGTTCATTTTGCATGGGAATTATCAGTATGCTAGTTGAACCCCATGTTGAAGAGATTTTAGCAGATAGGTAAATATATAGATAACTTTCCATACTATAATTTTAATGTAATTTTGAGGTATTGTTGTTCTTTGTGCAAGATCTGGGGGATTGCCTGTAGATGCATGACAGATAAACCACTGTATCAATGCTTCCATCCCGGGGGAAAGTGATGACATGGCCTCTGAACAGCCTCCTTCTTAACTGCTCTGCTGCTGCTGAATATAGTGTGGCCGGCCGCCCACTGTCGCCCTTTTACCCCGTGGCTGTGGGTTCTCAGTCATATATATATATATATATATATATATATATATATATATATATATATATATATATATATAAACACACACACACACACACACACACACACACACACACACACACACACACACACACACACACACACACACACACACACACACACACACACACACACACACACACACACACACACACACACACACACACACACACACACACACACACACACACACACACACACACGTTCTGATCGCCTCTGTCTTTGGTGAACTTAGAGTCCAGGAAAGGGTAATGCAAACTACTCGTCTCTTTTTCCATTACCTTCAACAACTACGGGTCATGAATATCGCGTTTGAAGGATACAATTGCACTGCCATATCATCCACGGCGATCATGTATGTTCTTATTACTGTCGTCGTTTTGCCAGACGATTGAGGTGTTGCAGGAAATTTCACAATGGCAATAAATGTTTGCACATTTTCCCACATTTATCTGTCTTTTCATCCCTTGTTTCCGAAACAGGATTTGAATTGTCTATTTTATGACGTCATGCGCTTTGTTTTTACCCAACCGTATACGTGATATTAGAACAGCTGGTGGCAGTTTCTCCATCTACTCAATTTTTATTAGACCACAAAATTTCACAGACATGATGTAAAAAGTCCAAAATCGATCATTGTCTATTTGTGATAGATATATTCAGCACTTCTTCCATTATAACTAGTAGTGTAGAATCACATCACTTATTAAGAGCCAGACTTTGGTTCTACTGTTCGCAAGGATATAAAAATCAGTAATAGTGTAGTGAAATGAATACAGGTTAGTAAAACAAAATTGAAAACGGAATTGTAGCTTTCCATCCATTCCACATTTTATTGAGATCGAATAAGATAACAGGAATCAATTACACAGATTTAGCATAAATAGAATAAGTCTGTCTCTACCAATTTGTAATCAAACTCATGCATGGCTGCAAAAACAGGAGATACAGACAGCTATAGCAGGCATTATGATAGTCTATTAAAGTTAGCCACTGAATTCCGTTTTAGATTACTCATAATCTTAAATTGAAATTTTCGTGATATATTTCTTCACTAATGAATTATTCAACTGATGTTTTATTACATGAGTCTTCATTACTTATTTCGTATGAGTACTGTAACATTGGTCCACTCGCTAAAAATAACAAAGTTTACAGACTTGTCCGTTCGTCATTACCCATATATTTTTTTCAAGTCATCGCCAGCCACTCCTTCCCTCTCCCTCAGGTCAACCGTCTGACACCCTTACTGCAGTGGGTCTTAGTCGGACATTCGCGGATGTGAATCTTATTTGGACATTCGCGGATGTGAATCCTATTCAGACAGTAGCGGATGTGTCTTATTCGAACTTTCACGGATGTGAGTCTTATTCGGATAATCACGAATGTGAATCTTATTCGGACATTCGCGGATATGAATATTATTCGGATAATCACGGACGTGAGTTTTATTCGGACATTCGCGGATGTGACCACCATCGCCGACGAAGAACCTGCCCGTAGGAGGAGGCGGAGTGCATCCCTAACACCGTTATGCTGTTAATGCCTTGCCATATGCTTCCCTGGATGCGGTTCTTGTCGTACATTTCAGCTTACTCGTGTTGCTATGCAAGTGTTTCATATTCTCCGGGTTGTATTCGTCAGTCTTGTTCTTTGTTTGTCAGTTTTATGTCTTACTTTGCTGTTTATGACTATTATTGGTATTCTTTATTGTGTCTCATGAATGTTCGTCAATTTCCAGATCTCTGTGATTTTAGCGTTCGCTGCATGATAAAGGTCTGAGAAAATGCCACGTACTAGAAGCCAGGGTTAAAAAATTATTTTATCTCTCCCTCATCCCCTTCTCTCACTTCCCTTTTTTCTCTTCCCTTTCTCTCTTTCTCTCTCTCTCTCTTCCCTCTCTCTCTCTCTCTCTCTCTCTCTCTCTCTCTCTCTCTCTCTCTCTCTCTCTCTCTCTCTCTCTCTCTCTCTCTCTCTCTCTCTCTCTCTCTCTCTCTCTCTCTCTCTCTCTCTCTCTCTCTCTCTCTCTCTCTCTCTCTCTCTCTCTCTCTCTCTCTCTCTCTCTCTCTCTCTCTCTCTCTCTCTCTCTCTCTCTCTCTCTCTCTCTCTCTCTCTCTTGCCGCCCTTTCTCCTGTCCCTCCCCTCTCTTCTCTCTCTCTTCTCTCTCTCTCTCTCTCTCTCTCTCTCTCTCTCTCTCTCTCTCTCTCTCTCTCTCTCTCTCTCTCTCTCTCTCTTGACCCGCCCTTTCTCTCTCTCTCTCTCTCTCTCTCTCTCTCTTTCTCCTCCTCCCTCCCTCCCTCTCTCTCTCTCTCTCCTCTCTCTCTTCTCTCTCTCTCCTCTTCCTCTTTCTCTCTCTCTCTCTCTCTCTCTCTCTCTCTCTCTCTCTCTCCCTGTATCCCCCGCAGCCACACGCGCTCCCTTCGTCGCTGGCCGTGATCATGACCTACACTGACGTGGCGGAAGATTTCAATTCTCTCGACGTCATGGCAGCGATGTCTGTGGCGCTCATGACGGAAATGCAGATCACGCATGATTCACTTTTTTTTTTATTCTTTTTTATTTTTTATTTATTCATTTTTTTCAAAGGCAGGTTGACGCTTGTCTCCGACCGAGTGAATATGTGTGAAAGGAAAATTAGATAGATTTTTCTCTAGATATTCAGTTATGTATCTTGTTATCTCTTATTTTCAAACATGTTTCGCCAGGCATTGTGAGTTTCCGATCTAACCTTAATGGATAGCTCTCAGGTCGTTTCTCCGAAATAATATCTTTTTGGTAATTTTTTTGAACGAACTCATATAAAAGATTCATAATGCCATCACCTTATCGTTCACAAAACTCTTTTCACATCTACTTAAATTACTGCCGAGTTTTTAGGTATTTTTCCCCACCGAACTTAGTGGGATGTATATAAAAAAAATAACTATGCAACTGTTTTTGAGAACTTTCATAGTGCATGCATTTATTCCAGGTACGGAATGACAAGAAAGAAAAGTTTTCTTTGCACCGTCATAAACCTGTGAAGTTGTGATGACATGACATGACAGTGTTGTTGCACGCGTGACATTTCATGACTATGCAGAGTGTGAATAAGGCTGTTAGTCTTTACTGCCGCCAAATTTTCCTTGAAACAATTTCTTATCCTTAATTTCGACACCTAAGTTATGCTTTAAATACTCTATATTATCCTTATCATCATCGTCTCGGCATCGTCATCGTCATAGTCATCACCATCTTCATCATCGTCATCGTCATGGTCATCGTCATGGTCATGGTCATGGTCATGGTCATCGTCATTGTCATCGTCATAGTCATCGTCATCGTCATCGTCATTGTCATGATCAAGATCATGATCATGGTCATGATCATGGTCATGATCATCATGATCATCATTATTCTTGTTATTATTATTATTATCATTACCATTGTTTTTATTGTTATTATTATCATCATGATCATCGTTATTATTATTATTAGTATAAAGTTCACTATCATTATTATAATCACTACTATTATTACTAACATTATTGTTATCATTATTATTATCATTATGGTCATTGTTATCATTATCATCAATATTGGTATTATCATTATCGTTGGCTTCATCATCATCACAATCACCATCATCATCTTTGTCACCATTATCACACGTCATCGTCCCTAACTTGAATGTTCATGATCGGTAACATTTCTGGTAAAACTAATATGTAATGGTAATTCTGGTAGCAACATGGTAATCGGCCATGGTAATCGTGGTAGCAAACAAACAGACAAACAAACAAAGCAAAGAAATCCAGCAAAAGCCAAGTATTTTATGCTTTTGCCTGGCGGTGTTTAAATTGCATGACCGCGACCACTCTCGTCACTTACGGCAGTGGTCATGCGCGGCTGAGGCGTTGCAGGGTTATTTTCTTGCAAGTGCACACGCTCTATGAAGGGCCCCGTTACAGGCGAGGGAGCTGCAGGGAGGGAGCCAAATGGAAGTCGGGAGGAGAAGGAGACAAGGGAGTGCTGAGGGAGAGGCTGACGGGGAAAGGAGGGTGCTGAAACAGGCGCTGAAGAGGGAGGAAGGGTGCTGATGTCGGTAGGAAGGGGGGGGGGAGGGTGTACTGAAGAGGGCACTGAAGCCGAAGGGAGGGAGGTACAGGGGACGATGAAGACGGAAGGAAAGTCAGAAAAAAATGCGCTGACGGAGGTGCTGAAGAAGACGAAGGGATGTCTGCTGAAGGGGGAGCTGCAGTCGAGAAAAAAGGCGAAAAGGGATTACCGAAAGGACCCCAAAGACACGAAGAAGGCGCTGGAAAGGAGCTGCAAAGGACACAGCCGGGTAATTTCTCCGCGTGGTTTGAGCGCGCAAGAACGAGGACCGTAAGATTTCTCTCATGAAAGGTCGATTTGCTTTCAGTTCTCCCCTTCTTTCGCTCTCTGATTTCTTTCCCTTGAGATGAAAACCCGGCGCTGCAATCTCACAACCTCCCCCTAAAATGTGCTTGAAACTCTGTCCTTTTTCACATTATCTTCTTATCTCGCACTTATTAGAGGGTCCGAATCAGGTTTGAACATCTAAAATCGGCGAATTACTTTCATTAAGCAAGAAATTCTGAACAGGTTTTCTTGTGTATGAATGATTCCTTTTTCCTGTCTCGTCATTTCCAAAAAAAAAAAAAAACACATCAAATGCTGAAATCACAGTGTAGTAAAAAGAAAAAAGAAAATCATAAAAAAAACTGAAAGAAAAAATAAACAGTACACCAATGGTTTATTTGCAAAAAATCTATCCATGTTTTTGATGACTCGAAGGAAAACCAACCAAAACAAGTATCTTCTCCTCCTTC
>NC_051395.1:21624453-21626953 GCF_015228065.2 Penaeus monodon | reverse complement strand
TCTGAAGAACTTTCACATTCCCGTGACCATTACTTATATTCTGTACACTCCCACCCATCTATTTATACTTATATCAGTTCACAAATACGTATATGTATTTATGTATACATATATATATATATATATATACATATATATATATATATATATATATATATATATATATATATATATATATATATACATATATATATATATATATATATATATATATATATATATATATATATATATATATATATATGTATATACACACATACATACACACATACATATATACATACACACACACATATATATATACACACACACACATTTGTGTGTTTGCATATAATATATGTATGTATGTGGTGTGTGTATGTATGCATTCATGCATCATGTATGCATGTATGTATATATGCATGCACGCACATAGGGTTTATCACTGGTACATGTACACTTCCCACTACAAGACAAATTGTTGGAGATATCAGTGAGCATAATACGAGGTCCCTCTCTTCTCTCCGGCCGCGCAGACACTAGCAGATATTATCACGGTCCTCGTGGTGGACATGATCGTGACCCGCGAAGGTGACTATGAGTATTCGCTCGCGGAATAAACCCAAAATATATGGTGAAATTCCTTGAAACTTTTTGGAAAGATTAGCGGCGTCTTCGCTTGCCGGCATTTTTATGATAACATATTTATGACACTCATTAAGAGTCTCGCTAAATTACGCGGTAATATAATTGTTAGGATGTTGGAACAAATCGCGTTCAGAATGCGGCAACACTCTCGTGACGTCATGGAACTGAATTAAACTAGTACGTTTGCGCTTGCTTGTGGGTGTGCGCGTGGTTGTGTTCGAGTAGGTGTATCTGTGTGTGTGTGAAGAGAGTGTGTTCCAAGGTGTACAGAGGGCGTACGAATCTATGTGCATAGGAGAGAGTACAGTATATAAGGTGTTTTCGCACTGAATAGAGGTTCTTCGATTCTCTCTCCCTCACCTAACCCCTCTGGGGGGGGCCATCGCCTCAGACGCTTGTGGATATACTCTTGGCCTGGAAAGCGTTTGGGGCTCTGGTCTCGGCTCGTCGCTGCTGGATGTGCTCTCTCTCTCTCTCTCTCTCTCTCTCTCTCTCTCTCTCTCTCTCTCTCTCTCTCTCTCTCTCTCTCTCTCTCTCTCTCTTCCACTTCTCTCTCTCTCTCTCTCTCTCTCTCTCTCTCTCTCTCTCTCTCTCTCTCTCTCTCTTCTCTCTCTCTCCTTCTCCCCTCTCTCTCTCTATCATCTCTCTCTCTCTCTTCTCTCTCTCTCTCTTCTTCTCTCTCTCTCTCTCAACTTCCTCTTTCTCTCTCTCTCTCTCTCTCTTATATACACACATTCTCTCTCTCTCTCTCTCTCTCTCTCTCTCCTCTCTCTCCTCTCTCTCTCTCTCTCTTTCTCTCTCTCATATACACACACATGTACTCTCTCTCTCTCTCTCTCTCTCTCTCTCTCTCTCTCTCTCTCTCTCTCTCTCTCCTCCCTTTCTCTCTCACCCAAACAAACACAGTCAATACTGAATCTACAGATGTAAATACTTATGCAAGCATGTATGCCTGTATTTATGCATGCATGTATGTATGCGTGTATGCACGTATGCATGTATGTATATATGTATGTGTGTATGTATTCATCGTTCTCTTTTTTGCTTACGTAAATCCAACGCAGGCACAGTAATGTGTACACAGACACGTTTTACAAAGAAATGCATTTACGTACCAGAGATTTTAACGCGTGCTGACGGACATATCCAAATAATCGGTTTCAATTTGACTTTGGTTCTAAATTTGCAAAGGTAATTTTTTTATTAGTTTAATTTCATCATTCGTAAGTAGTGTAAGGTTCATGGTAGTTGACCAAATCACATTTTCACAGTCCTTCGACATATCTAAGATGAGGAAGCATTATTTGTATGTATATATTAAACTTTTATTGCTTTTATTATCACCTTGTCTTCATAGCTTAAGTCGTTATAATGATGTACTGCGATGTAATAGCTGTCACGTCATATTAATAACCATTATTCACGTAACTATAGTACCTGATAAAGAAAATCATTACTGCACTACTGAGTGACGCTACAGAAGAAGTTATATTATTCTGCAGGTATTTATCCATAAAAGTCTCCGAGCATGTAGAACCAGGATAATTTTGATCCATTGCTGCGTTTCCCCCTTTGTTTGCGTGCGGCCAGACACGGTTACCGACGTGAACAAGACGATTTCAATTATCGCTAACGAGGTTCCCATGTGAACTGTTGTGAGTGTTGCTTGTTCACACGTTCTTGTGACGACGAACACTCTACGACATGGCTCTTTTTCTGTCTTGGTAATATAAAAAAAATACTGACAAACTTCCGGTTCCTCGGGTAATCTTATTGATATTGCAAGATGACGGATGCTATAAAACAACATATATATGCAATGACATTTTAACTAGTTATCAATTTTTCTCAACATATCCCCAGACCTCTCCAT
>NC_051395.1:21614453-21616953 GCF_015228065.2 Penaeus monodon | reverse complement strand
ATGAGGGCGGGATCGCGAGGTCGGGAAGCTCGGGGTCGAACGCGGTGTCCTTCCGTGGACGCAGCCGTGAGATCTGCCTTTAATTATGGAGTCAGAAACGCAGAGGGATAGATGTTGCTACGCCAGATAGATAGCGATGCAGGCAAACACGCACGGAGATACACATGCATATACATGAACTCACACACACACACACACACACACACACACACACCACACACACACACACACACACACCACACACACACACACACAACACACACAACACACACACACACACACACACAACACACACACACACAACACACACACACGCACGCACACACACACACACACACACGCACACACACACACACACATACACACACATACACACACACACACACACACACGCACACACACACACACACACGCACGCACACACACATACACACACACACACACACACACACACACACACACACATACACTTTCTGCTCTGCCACCTGTTATCATTATTAACATTATTAATATCATTATTATTATCATCATCATTATCATCATCATTATCACTATTTTATTATTATCATTAGTATTAATAATGTCGTAATTATTATTATAATCATTATTATTTTTATTATTATTATCATTGTTATAAACCTGTCTTTATCTGCTCTTGGTTCCTCTTGGCTCAGCGACGTAAGAGAAATGTATCTACCTAGACGTGGATTTCCGAAGCTTAAGGATTTTTATTGTATAGCACGCACTGGCAGAAAAAAACACACTGCAAAAACCAGATTTATTGAAAATGAGACTACAGTTTCGAAATCCACCTGGATTCCATCTTCAGGCCTGAGAAGGTATTAAAGAGAGAGAGGAGAGGCAACGCGGTAACACGGGGCAGGTGAGGACAGACGGTCGGAAGAAAAGGGAGGTCAAGTCAGGTCGCTTCCCACATCCTCCGCCTTCTCCCTTATGCCGGCCATCCTGCACATAGTCCGTCCGATCCTCCGACCTGATCTGACCTCCCTATGCTTCCGTTCGTCTGTCATGTCACCGCATTGCCTCTCCTCTCTCTCTTTTATACCCCCTCCTCTCCCTTTCTCCTTCAGGATTTCGAAACTGTAGTCTCATTTTCAATAAATCTGTTTTTTGCAATGTGTTTCTTTTTTATTTTACTATAGTATTAGCACGGAATAATGTTTTACCATTCATAGTACGCACTCAAGTTAGTGTAAGGCGTATGTATATATGAAGGGGTAAGGAAACATAAACATTATCATTATTCATTACCCTTTTTATTGTAATTACCTTGAAACCTAAGGTGCCAGACCCACGAAAGGCATGCTTGCAGAAAGTGCAACAGTTCAGTTCAAAGCTCATGCTTATATTTTCCTTCCATTGTACCAACCTAGCGTTCATCATCAAAATGACACCTCTGTCAATTGTCTATCAAGGGGGTAATAAAGGATAAAAATAAAGTATTATCGCCGTCTTCTTTCTTTTCTGTGGTGGAAGCTTTGTGTTCGTGCAAGTGCTTTAAGAGCAAAGGTTATCACTCTGCTGACGAAGCACATTTTTTCTCACACAATTTTGCTACGAAAATCACTCGATAATTAAACCGGGCGCAGAGACCCGCTATGCGAACTTTGGGGCGACCTGAACCGCCGGCCAGGGACCAGTCCGAGGAACCAGGGGCGGCGCCGGCCACTAATCTCGATGGGAAGGCTGCGGCGTGTTCCAGAGCAGCGCGTTCAGGGGCGCCCCCCCTCTCTCTCGCTGTTTATCTATGTGGAAAATACACCGTATTTGTATTTATTCAAAATAACCACCAACAATGATTACTTAAATAACTACTCCCCTGGGAAAGGATCTTTGGTCAGCCACCCCAGTATAAAGACCCAGTCAACATGATGTCAGTATGGCGCCATCACCGCATCGGTTATTGCACGAATATGAATGAATACACACACACACACACACACACACACACCACACACACACACACACACACACACACACACACACACACACACACACACACACACACACACACACACACACACACACACACACATATACACACACATATATACACACACATATAAATGTATGTATATTTGTATAGTAACATTATATATATATATATATATATATATATATATATATATATATATATATATATATATATATATGTATATATAATATATATGACACAGACACACACACACATACACACACACACACATACACACAAACACACACATACACACACACACAAATATGAATGTATGTATGTATGTATGTATCTATGTACGTATGTATGTGTATATAGAAACACATATTTATATATATGTATATATATGTATATATATATATGTATATATATATATATGTATATATATATATATATATATATATATATATATAGATAGATAGATAGATAGATAGATAGATAGATAGATAGATAGATAGATAGATATATGTATGTGTGTGTGTTTGTTTGTGTGTGTGTGTGTGT
>NC_051395.1:21604453-21606953 GCF_015228065.2 Penaeus monodon | reverse complement strand
CTGCTTCTCAGGGACTATTGTATGAACCTACATGCATATTTAGCCTTAACTAGATGTAAAATAGGGGTCGCGGTGGCCGAATGGTTGGAGCGTCGGACTCAAGACTGTCACGACGGCAATCTGAGTTCGAGGGTTCGAGTCACCGGCCGGCGCGTTGTTTCCCTCGGGCAAGGAACTTCACCTCGATTGCCTGCCTAGCCACTGGGTGGCCAAGCCAGCTCAAATCAGTGCCGGGTAAATAGAGATGGTGACTCGATAAAAACACCGGGCGGAAGGCAATGGCAAACCACAGCTCTAAATTTCAAGAAAAAATCATGGAAGCCCATGATCGTCAAGGCCGCGGTGGCCGAATGGTTAGAGCGTCGGACTCAAGACTGTCACGACGGCAATCTGAGTTCGAGGGTTCGAGTCACCGACCGCTGCGTTGTTCACTTGGGCAAGGAACTTCACCTTGATTGCCTACCTAGCCACTGGGTGGCCAAGCCAGCCCAAGTCAAGTGCTGGTCCCAAGCCCGGATAAATAGAGAGAATGATTACCTAAAAGGTACCACCGGCACTCTCCGTGGAAAGGAACTGGGGACCCTACCACGTACTCACTCCAAGAGCATCACATGAAAACTACAATTAAGTATCATGCTGTGACCACGGCGGCTCAGACATGAACCTACCGTTAAAAGAAGAAGATGTAAAATAATTGTTGTTACATGAGTACTGAAACATTCGTTCCCACAGATCAATTGCAACATATCAACTCTTTCTTTAAGAAGAGGATGTCTCTGCCCTCAGAACTATGTCCAAATATGTTATATATTTTGATGCAATGCTAGTTACATTGGATCGTCTACACGATGGTTCAAACACAGAATACTTGAACATATGGGTAAATCTATAAGAACTAGCCTACCTCTGAACAGACCATCTTTATCCGCTGTCCGCCAACATTCACACACAGATGACCATCCTTTCACTCAAAACGATTTCAAAATTCTGTCAGCATCATCTACCAGACTTGACCTTCTCATCTCAGAATTCATGTACATCCACAAGATAAAACCCGAACTAAATAACAGTACGTCCATCCAGTTGTTTACGGCATAATTCAATTATCGTAACGACCATTTAGCATTTGTGTGGTGTGTCTCACCCCTAAACACATTTGTATTATATTTTCTACAATGTTTCTGCTCTTTTATTTTTGTTCCATTTTATTGCCCATGTATTGTTGCCTATTTTATGAACAATTTTTCTTTGTTTCTTGTATCTATGTATTTATGTTAATTTTTGCTAATACTGATGATGGAGATTTACTTTTCGAATCGTTTAAAATAAAGATGTTCACCACAGCCCTGGTTATCCTTCTCTCATATATATATATATATATATATATATATATATATATATATATACATATATATATATATATATATATATATATATATATATGTATATATATGTGTGTGTGTGTGTGTGTGTGTGTGTGTGTGTGTGTGTGTGTGTGTGTGTGTGTGTGTGTGTGTGTGTGTGTGTGTGTGTGTGTGTGTGTGTGAGTGTGTGTGTGTGTGTATGTGTGTGTGTGTGTGTGTGTGTGTACATACGTTGGCTTACTGTGAAGATTCAGTGAATGTTGCTTATTTTTTGGGGTCACTCATTTGTGGGAAGAGATTGTCTTTCAATCATTCTAAAAACTACGGTTAACTTCAGAACATGTTCATCCTTCATTGCATTTTATTGAGTTTAATCAATTGCTGATTATTAACTTACAATAAGTCTTTTAACACACACACACACACACACACACATACACGCACACGCACACACACACGCGCACACACACACACACACACACTCACACACACATACACACACACTCACACACACACACACACACACACACACACACACACACACACACACACACACACGCACACGGACACGCACACGCACACGCACACGCACACGCACACACACACGTAGATGCACACGCGCACACACACACACACACACACACACACACATATAAATATATATATAGCTAACTTGAAGACCAGGGCGACAAAAATTAACCATAACATCCAAAACAGATACGAAAATCTTGGAAATGAACAAATCAACAAACATTGCCATGAAAAAGCTTAGCTTGAAGCAGGTGGTAAATACAACAGGCAAAGCTCTCGGTTGAAACTAGATAACTCATGCAAAAACATCGTGAAATAAGAATAACATAAAACAGGGAAATACATAATTAACAGAACTAACACAGACTATAAATAAAAAAAGATCATGCACAGAAATTCAACATTCAAAAAATAAACGAAACGCCGATTTCAGGCACTAGCATGAGAACAGATAAAGGGAGACTCGGGATAGGGAAAAATCAAATGGTGCAATTAAAGAAACACGAAGAAGTGACACACTACAGGTATGAAATTGTAAAGCAATGAAAAAAATACAGGGATTTATACAGGTGAACAACCACAGACAGAAATTATGCACTTATTAG
>NC_051395.1:21594453-21599453 GCF_015228065.2 Penaeus monodon | reverse complement strand
GTACTAACATCTCCAACTGCTCCCGTTCATGGTTTCTGCTGCCAGACCAGTCCATCAACTGACTTCTTGGTCTGAGAGCCCAGAGAATTAGACTACGCTCCAAGGTATGCAAAGCTCTCTGTGACTTCAACATCCTCAGCACAAGCATGGATCGACTGAATGAGTTCCCCTAACAGGCACCCAAGGTCTTGAATCTTGGTCGTGGACTTCTAGACCCAAGGACTTCGCCTCATTGCTATATGCATCGAGAGCCGCCACTAGTGACTCCAGAGACTCAGATAGGATAGCAACATCATCAGCAAAGTCAAGATCTGAGACCTTGATATTGCCCAGTGTTGCTCCTCACTGATAATAGCTCTGCCCATTATCCAGTTCATACATGTGTTGAAGTGTTGGTGCAAGGACACAGCCTTACCTTACCCCTGAATTAACAAGGAAGTTTGACATGCCCTCACCACACTTCACAGCACTTTCAGTACCGCAATAAAGGCTTGCTATTAGGCCAATAATCCGTGTCAGAATTTCCCTAAGTCTCAGAATCTCACATAGCGATTCTCGATGCACCGAGTCAAATGCCTTCTTGAGGTCAATATAGGTTGCAAGCAACCCGTGACCAAACTCACGAAGGCGTTCCACAATTACTCAATGTTCAAGGATAAAGTTCTATTGTAAATAGGAGTAAATCCAGACTGCTCCAGTCTCTGGTGCTTTAGTAGGTGGTCGCGAATCCGTTTCAGAAGAATGTGGGCGAAAACCTTGCCTGGTATACTGAGGAACGTAAATAGCTGCAACAATCACAATGATCCCCTTTCCCCTTTCAGAGAGGGATGACCATGCCGCTCAACAGGTCAGGGGGAATGGTATCAGACTGTCATAGGTTCATCCCTAGTTCAGCAGGGCTATCACATATGCCTATAGCTTTTCCATTCTTCAGCTTAGAAAATGCCATCCTAACCTAAGTTAGGATAGGCGGTTCCTTGCCGATGCGTGGGTCTGGCACAGGTATGGTGATACCACTTGCATCCAATCTAACTGTTGGAAGGTCTACCTGGTACAGCTGCTCAAAATACTCAGGCCAACGTTCATAAACTCCAACATGATCTGAAATGATCTATCCATCCACTGAGTGGACTGCAATCATCTGCGAAGAGGACTTTGAGTTCAGCTTTCTCAGGGTTTGGTAGGCAGGGCGGTCATTTATCAATAAATGGCCTTCAACCTCCTCAGCAAGACTCCTGATGAATTGTTCCTTGTTCCTTCTCAGAAGTGTCTGAGCCCTACACACCAAAGAGTGACGCAAGTCTTGACTGCCATTCAGCCGACCCATGCAACACAATTCAGTGACCTCCAATGTCTCTAGAGAGATGAAATTCTGCCTTGCCCTTGGGTGTATGCCAGTGGACTCCTGCGCTTCTTTGAGTGTTTTGCACTTGAAGGACTCCCACAGAGCAACTGGGTCCGTCGGGTTTCAAGTTCTGTGAATCAATCAGAGACTGCTATGGCGAACCCACTGGCACACTCCTCTCTCAGTCTGTCCAAGTGAAGCACCCTAGAGTCGCCACTGGAGGAACAAGGAGTTTTGAATTGGACCCATAGGATAGCCACTACCAGCCTATGGTCAGTGCCACAGAACACCCTGAAAACCCTGAAATTCTGAAGGATCCTCCAATGAGTGCTGACAAAAATGTGGTCGATCTTCTTGGCCACAGTACCTATATCACTATACCATAGCCAGCAATGCGGGTTGGAGTGCTGATACCAGGAGCCAGAAATCCTCAATCTCTGGGACCTAACAAAGTCCTGGAGAAGGAGGCTGTTCTCACTGCTGGGATCACCTCAACTCCCAACCACTCCAATTCCCTCAATAGTAAAGGCAACTAGTCCTGCCACAAGGACTGGATGTTCCAAGTGCCTACCTGAATAGCTCGCCTTAGGTTAAGTCTCGGAAGGTCACCCGGAGTGGGCGCCACCTCTGCCACCCCCGCCGACGCTACCCCAAATAAATGGGGTCGGCAGGCTGTGGGGACCAACGTCCGCCTGTGGGGTTCCCTTGGGCTTTGCCCCACTGGCCTCAGGCTGGGTTGGGGGCGCAGGTGGGACAAGTAACTCTTGTTCCGGGACCCACAGCCCGCATTGCTTGCTGGGTAGGAGGGCTGGCAAGGCTCACCTCCCCCGAGCCGCTCATCAACCCCAGGGTGGCTAAGGGGTACTGAGTACTGAGCCAGGGCGTGTCCACACGTCGGTGGGCCATGGCTCCATACCTCTAGGGCCCCCTACAGCTCAGAGATACCCCCCACAGTTTAGCCTGGGACCACAAGATGCCCAATTTCCATAGGTGGCCACGAGGAGACACTGCAGAAGTCTCATTGACGGAGAGGCTTTGAACTGGCAGGGGAGGCTTATGAAGACCTGCTCCCTTTATCGCACTAGGCTAGCCAGCAAGTGAAAAGGCATGCAAACACTTAACACAATTTAGGCTACCACACCATTGCTTCACATCACCCTGAGCATGAACACACACGCACACACACACATTTATATATATGTGTGTGTGTGTGTGTGTGTGTGTGTGTGTGTGTGTGTGTGTGTGTGTGTGTGTGTGTGTGTGTGTGTGTGTGTGTGTATTTATATACATATAGATATATTCTTTCTCTCTTACGTCAATCATGCTCGTATAAGTAGCATAGTCTGTATATGCTAGTGCGAAAAGGAAGAAGAGATTGAAGGTAAGGAGAGCAAAAACAGGAGAAAATAAGGAAGAACACTGTAACAAGCTGAGAGAAGGGAAGGATAGGAAGACAGAGAAGACGAAGAAGGAGGGAAAGGAATGGTAATGAAAGAATGAACAAAAGGTTTAAGAGAAGGAGAAAGGAAATGAAAAATATATAGAGAAAATAGAGTAGAAGTGGAAGGTGGTTGAGGACGATGAACAGAGAAGAAGAAGAAAGAAAAATTTTAAGAAAAAAAAAGATGATAGAGCGAAAAAAAGAAAGAGATGAAAGAGAAGAAAAAGGAAGGAAGAAGGAAAAAAGAATAGAAAACGAAGAAGGAAATTAAGGAAAATAAAAAGAGGAGGAGAAGAAGAAGAATCAGACGAGAAGAAGAGGGAAAATTAAGAAGGAAAAGATAGTATTAGGAAGAAAAGTAGAAAGTAGGTAACGATGATATCAGTAAGTAGCACAATTGTTCATTACCCGAGGGAGCTCGAGGCGGCGCAAACCGGGCCATTTGCTAATCCCTCGCAGTTACCTCGCCTATATGCATGTAGGGCGATGCTCAGACTTTTACTGAAGATTAATACGAATTACGTGCCCGCTGACTTGAGAGATGCACCGCGCGCTCGGCAACGGAAGGCACGTTGAACCCCTGCAATGCCTGGAGGTTCAGTTTTATTGCCCAACTTTGCACCGGAATCATTTAGCCTATCCGGAGCGAACGTGCGTATGCCGCTACTCCGCCTCGAGGAAATGAATCGCGGATAGGAACGCTTCGTTAGAATCAGACATGCAACCGGGGAATCGGACATGTAACCCGCTCTTCAGGAGGCAGTAGGGATTTGGTTAGCGGTGTGTTAGAACGAGATGCTTTTAGCGGAATCCAATTGAGAATTTTTTTGGGGGGGAGGGTATTGTTTTCTTCGTATTAGTCTCTTTCGCTTTTCTTAAGTATATATATATATATATATATATATATATATATATATATATATATTTATCTTTGTCTTTTTGTCTCCTCTTTGTTCACTCCTACTCATCCTCTGTGTGTGTCTCTGTCTCTGATTGTATGTCTGTCGGTCTGCCTAACTCCCCCCCCCTCCTTATCTCTGTTTTCTCTCTTTTTCTCTCTCTCTCTTCTCTCTCTCTCTCTCTCTCTCTCTCTCTCTCTCTCTCTCTCTCTCTCTCTCTCTCTCTCGCTCTCTCTCTCCCTCCTTCCCTCCCTCAATCCCTCTCTCGCTTGCTCGCTCCTTCACTCGCTCCCTCCCTCCCTCCCTTTCTTCCTCCATCCCTCCCTTTCTCCTTCCTCGCTATGACCATATTTTCCATTACTGTTACGTTAAGTGCACATA
Source organism: Penaeus monodon (assembly GCF_015228065.2). Lineage (NCBI taxonomy): Eukaryota > Metazoa > Arthropoda > Malacostraca > Decapoda > Penaeidae > Penaeus > Penaeus monodon. The sequence continues at coordinate 21,595,387 of NC_051395.1, read as the reverse complement.
AAGAGGTGCCCTTGCAGAGCTAACAACATCAACAAAAAAATCTCCAACATTTAATATTTACGATCCATTTCTTTATCACTGAAGATCCGTTCTTTGGTTTTATTGAAGGTCATTACCTATGATATTTGGCATAATGTGTTGCTGGTTTATATAAATGGTCATCAATTTTGTATAAGGATCTTTGTTTTTAAATAGAATGAAATGTAGAGGAGATTCTGTTAATAGATCTACTTATTATGTTGCTGCTTATGATGGTGATATGATCATAAAGTTCATGATAATGATAATGACAGTGATAATAACATTATCAATGATAGCAAGGGCAGTAGTGGTAGTAGTACCAGCAATAACAGTAGTCATGATAATAATCGTGATAGTAATAATAGTGGTAATAATAATGATATCAAGAAATTGAGGACACATTTAAGAGAACCACGTTACTCTGTGCCCTATATTGTAAAAAATACAAAACTATAAAAAAACATAATCATTACAAGGCTTTGTGGGTAAATATTGTAAATATTATGGTCATTATGAACTACACTATTATTGTTATCATAGGATTTTTCATCATTAGTATCAGTATTATCACTACCATCAATATTCCTACGAGGATTATATAATTTATTATCATTGTTATTATTATCAGTATTATCATAATTGGTATCATTATACTCGCCAACATTATTATCCTTATTGTCATTATTATATTTATGATTCTCATGATTGTTGGTTAAATCAACAGTATTATCATGATATAATTACTGTCATTATCATTATCAAAATTCATATATTTTTGTGCTTGGATTTTTATGAGAACACGTAGCTGAAAAAAATAAATGTATCATATTTTTTATGTTGAGGAATTTGAACACTTGATGATAGACATTACGGCAATGGCGGCAATTCGCAGCAGCAACAGATTAATTACGGC
>NC_051395.1:21556953-21559453 GCF_015228065.2 Penaeus monodon | reverse complement strand
TAGATAAAGAGAGAGAGAGAGAGAGAGAGAGAGAGAGAGAGAGAGAGAGAGAGAGAGAGAGAGAGAAAGTGAAAGAAAGAGAGGGAGAACGAGAGAGTGAGAGGGTGGGATAGAAGGAAGGAGACTGTTCATAAACATAAAAAGTAAATACTAAAACCCTTAGGTAAATTATCAGAGAAATCCTGGAGAGTCATGCCAGATGGTTTAGTGCGAACAAATGGGCACCTGACCAAAAAGGGCTTTTGCCTTTGTTTTTCATTAAACAGGTTTCTTTGTAGTTGAAAGGGATTTAAAATCAACAATATACTTTAATGAATCGAGATGCAGTTCGTTCGCAGATTTTTCTTGTTTTTATCTGAACGTCAGAGGCTACATATTAGCCAAAACAAGATTTCCATTAATTTCAGCGTTCATCCGGTTATTCTCCCGAAAGATCTCAGGGGAAACGAGGGTAATCTCCCCCCCCCCCCTGCATCAATTTTAATCTCAGTCTCAGGTGTCATGAAAACCTCACAATTAACTTGCTATACCCAGGAAGTACCCTGTCAGCCTAAGCAGCAACAGACGCCAGGGGGGAGCTGTCTATCAAACACGCGATGCAAAAAGAGGATTTGGTGGTCCACCCTTGACTCGCGGCGACGATAAATTGCTGGAGTGAGGCAAGAGTCACCTCATGCGGAGACACGGGTCGAAGTCCAGGTTATTATAGCGTTGTTTGCCTCAGTGTTAATGTTAATGATTTCCTTCATTATTTCCACGGTTATTAGCGTCATCGGCACTGATACTGTTGTTGCTGCTCTTATTATCATTGTTGGCCATTATGTAGTGTTATTGTTAGTTTTTTTTATTCTTAATATCTGATTCATTTGCTCTTCTGTTTTCATTTTTATTCTTTTCATTCTTGTAAATGTTATTACCTGTTATTGATGTTGTCGATATCATCTTTCTGAATTTAAATGTGTTCTTTTAATGTTATGCTTTAACTAATGTTATGCTTTTCTCTTGCTTTAGAGGATGAATTTAGGATAGGTTGAGATAGATGAGGGGGGAATAAAAGGTTTGTGTTGGAGAATAGTAGATTATTATCATTATTATTTTTTTTTTGGTAGACTGAGGTCTGTGAGGTTAGTTTGTATATATGTATATATTTATATATATACACACATACCTTTTTTCATTTGCAATCGAATCGAATGTTTTCAACATAAAAAAAAAATTGTAATGAGAAATTTCTATCTGATTTCAACAATTTTCTGAATCCATTCAGGTGGTTCACGCGCATGGTGATGTGAAGGGATGGTGTGGTAGCCTAGATAGTGTTGAGTGCTTGCATGCCTTCTCGCTTGCAGCTTCCACCCCTGGCTAGCTCAGTGCGAAAAAGGGAGCAGCTTTTGCATAAGTCTCCCCTGCCAGGTCACAGCCTCTCCCTCATCAAGACTTCTGCAGTGCCTCCTCGTGGCCACCCATGGGTAACTGGGCACCTTGCGGTCCCAGGCTAAATCTGTGGGGGATCTCGGAGCAGCAGGAGGCCCCAGAGGTACGGAGCTATGGCCCACCGGTGTGTGGACACGCTCTGGCTCCGTACCAACTCCTGCCCGCCTAGCCACCTTGGGGTAATGGGGCGGCTCGGGGGAGGTGGGCCTTGCCAGTCCTCCTCCCCCCAGAAAGACCCACTGGCATCGTCGCTTATAAATGGAAATGTTGGGGGAAGGGGTGTTGTCCCTCCCACCCAGCAAGTAAGGCGGGCTGTGGGTCCTGCTGGGAGGGCAAATGACGGGGTGCAGGATTGGATGAGAGTTACTCGTCCCGCCTGTGCCCCAGCAAGCGCCAACCCACCACGAAGCTTGTGGGGCAAAGCCCTCGGGAACCCCACAGGTGGATAGGCGGTCCCACAGCCTGCCGACCCCCTTTTTTTGGGGCTGTGTCGGCGGGGGGGGCAGAGGTGGCGTGCCCCCAAGTGACCACCCGGGGGTTTAAAATCTCAGGCGTGTTTTCCCGGGGTGGGCATTTGGGAAAACCCGGCCCTTTTGGCGCAGGATGAGGGGTTTGGGCCTGCTATCGGGGGGAAATTGAAGCGATTTGGGATTGGGGTTGGCTGCCCTCTCAGGGGGAAAAGACCGGGTGGGGCACGATCATGTGGGGGGGTTACACCACTACTGGGGGGCCCCGCAACGAGGGTCACCACCCCCAGGTAAAAGTCTTAGCCATCTCCACCCGCCCTTCAGCCCCCCGGTAGTTGAGGTGACCCCGGGTTTTGATGAGCTATTATGGGCTTTGAGACAAAAGCATATTTTTGGGGCTTCAGGGCCTCTTATTGCTGTAAAATTCCCCCCCCGATTTTTTAAAAAATTAAAAAATTTGATGTAAAAAGAGGCATTTCTTTTGCCAAAACTCGGTTCGGGATTTGTTTCCCAGCAAAAAAAAAAGCCCCCTTCCCGGGGGGGACTTTGTTGGTCCCAGAAAATGAGGATTTTTCTGGCTCCTGGTCCCAGCGCTCCAA
>NC_051395.1:21531506-21534353 GCF_015228065.2 Penaeus monodon | reverse complement strand
ATCTGATTCATTTGCTCTTCTGTTTTCATTTTTATTCTTTTCATTCTTGTAAATGTTATTACCTGTTATTGATGTTGTCGATATCATCTTTCTGAATTTAAATGTGTTCTTTTAATGTTATGCTTTAACTAATGTTATGCTTTTCTCTTGCTTTAGAGGATGAATTTAGGATAGGTTGAGATAGATGAGGGGGGAATAAAAGGTTTGTGTTGGAGAATAGTAGATTATTATCATTATTATTTTTTTTTTGGTAGACTGAGGTCTGTGAGGTTAGTTTGTATATATGTATATATTTATATATATACACACATACCTTTTTTCATTTGCAATCGAATCGAATGTTTTCAACATAAAAAAAAAATTGTAATGAGAAATTTCTATCTGATTTCAACAATTTTCTGAATCCATTCAGGTGGTTCACGCGCATGGTGATGTGAAGGGATGGTGTGGTAGCCTAGATAGTGTTGAGTGCTTGCATGCCTTCTCGCTTGCAGCTTCCACCCCTGGCTAGCTCAGTGCGAAAAAGGGAGCAGCTTTTGCATAAGTCTCCCCTGCCAGGTCACAGCCTCTCCCTCATCAAGACTTCTGCAGTGCCTCCTCGTGGCCACCCATGGGTAACTGGGCACCTTGCGGTCCCAGGCTAAATCTGTGGGGGATCTCGGAGCAGCAGGAGGCCCCAGAGGTACGGAGCTATGGCCCACCGGTGTGTGGACACGCTCTGGCTCCGTACCAACTCCTGCCCGCCTAGCCACCTTGGGGTAATGGGGCGGCTCGGGGGAGGTGGGCCTTGCCAGTCCTCCTCCCCCCAGAAAGACCCACTGGCATCGTCGCTTATAAATGGAAATGTTGGGGGAAGGGGTGTTGTCCCTCCCACCCAGCAAGTAAGGCGGGCTGTGGGTCCTGCTGGGAGGGCAAATGACGGGGTGCAGGATTGGATGAGAGTTACTCGTCCCGCCTGTGCCCCAGCAAGCGCCAACCCACCACGAAGCTTGTGGGGCAAAGCCCTCGGGAACCCCACAGGTGGATAGGCGGTCCCACAGCCTGCCGACCCCCTTTATTTGGGGCTGTGTCGGCGGGGGCGGCAGAGGTGGCGTGCACCCAGAGTGACCACCCGAGGCTTAATCTCAGGCGTGCTTTCCGGGTAGGCACTTGGAACATCCGGTCCTTGCGGCAGGATGAGCGGTTAGCTCTGCTATCGCGGGAATTGAAGCGACTGGGAGTTGAGGTGGCTGCCCTCTCAGAGGGGAGAAGACCTGGTAGCGGCACGATCAGTGTGGGTGGTTACACCTACTACTGGTCGGGCCGCAACGATGGTCACCACCTCCAGGGTGAAGTCATAGCCATCTCCAGCCGACTTCAGCCCTCGGTAGTTGAGGTGACACCGGTTGATGAGCGTATTATGGCATTGAGACTGAAGCATACTTTTGGCTTCATGCCTCTTATTGCTGTATATGCTCCTACCGATGTATATAAAATTGAAAAATTGATGTGAAAGAGGCATTCTATGCCAAACTCGGTTCGGGAGTTGATCCCAGCAGCGAGAATAGCCTCCTTCTCCGGGACTTTGTTAGGTCCCAGAAAATGAGGATCTCTGGCTCCTGGTACCAGCGCTCCAACCCGCATTGGTGGACTTGGTACAGCGATACGACCACATTCTTGTTAGCACGCGATGGAGGATCCTCCAGAACTGCAGGGTTTACCGGAGTGCCGAGTTCTGTGGCACCGAGCATAGGCTGGTTGTGGCTACCCTGTGGGTCCACTTCAAAACTCGCCGTCCCTCCAGTGGCCACCCTAAGGTGTTTCACATGGACAGACTAAGGGAGGAGGAGTGTGCCCGTGGGTTCACCATGGCAGTCTCTGACCGATTCACAGAACTCAACAACCTGATGGACCCAGTTGCTCTGTGGGAGCTCTTCAAGCGCATAACACTCGAAGCAGCTCAGGAGTCCATTGGCTTACGCCCAAGGGCAAGGCAGAATTCCATCTCCCTGGAGACATTAGAGGCCACTGAAGCATGTCGCAAGGCTCGGCTGAATGGGAATCAGGTCTTGCGTCGTTCCATGGTGCGTAGGGCTCAGACACTGCTGAGAAGGGACAAGGAACAGTTCATCAGGAATCTTGCTGAGGAGGTCGAAGGCCATTTCTTGGTAAATGACCTTCGCCCTGCCTACCAAGCCCTGAGAAAACTGAACTCTAAGCCCTCCTCACAGATGACTGCAGTCTGATCAGCGGATGGACGGATCATCTCAGATCATGTTGGGGTTCGTGAACGTTGGCCTGAGTATTTTGAGCAGTTGTACCAGGTAGACCCTCCAACAGTTAGCTTGGATGCAAGCGATGTCTCAGTGCCTGTGCCAGACCCACCCATCACCGAGGAACCTCCTACCCTGACAGAGGTTAGGATGGCGATTTCCAAGCTGAAGAGTGGGAAAGCTGCAGGCATATGTGGTATCCCTGCTGAACTGCTAAAGGCTGGGGGTGAACCTATGGCTCGGGACCTGCATTCAGTCCTGACTGCCATCTGGCAGTCTGGTACCATTCCCCCTGACCTGCTGAGGGGCGTGTCCATCCCTCTCTGGAAGGGGAAAGGGGATCGTTGGGACTGTAGCAATTACCGTGGCATTACACTGCTCAGCATACCAGGCAAGGTTCTAGCTCACATTCTTCTGAAACGGATCCGCAACCACCTACTGAGGCATCAGAGACTGGAGCAGTCTGGATTTACTCCTGGCAAGTCCACGATAGACAGTATACTAGCGCTTCGAGTAACTGTGGAACGCCGTCATGAGTTGCTTGCAACCTACATTGACCTCAAGAAGGCATTTGACTCGGTGCATCGGGGAATCG
>NC_051395.1:21514628-21517128 GCF_015228065.2 Penaeus monodon | reverse complement strand
TTGACTACACTGTGTTGAACCAGAAATGGAAAAGTTGTATAAAAAATGCCAAGACCTGGTGCCGACTGCAACAGTGACCACCAACTTCTAACTATCGACTTTCAAATAAGACACAAAAAGATGGAGCATCCAACACCACCTCTAAAGCTCGACTACAAAACTCTTGATAACAATTACAGAATTAGAGTGTCAAACAAATTTGAAGTACTCAATCAATGTGAAGATGATAAAACACCAAATGAGTTGTGGAAAGAAGGAAAAGAACTCCTGCTGAGCGCTGCTTAAGAAACTATCGCCAAAAAGAAAGACAAATTCCCCCTGGATATCTGAAAAAACACTAAGTGAAATTGAAACAAGAAGATGCCTAAAATCAAAGGGTATCAATAATCCAGTTGAAGAAGTAATTTACAAAAAAAAAAAAAAAAAAAAAAAAAAAACTAAGATTATTGCGACGAGATAAGGAAAAATATTTAAATGAACATTGCCAGAGAATTGAAAACTGTTCTATCAATGACAACTAAAGAACTCTACCAAGGAGTACGAAACATTACACGAAAATTTAAACCTACAATGGACACTATCAAAACTGAAGATGGACTTGTTTTATGTGATGGAAAAGAAGTCAAAGATAGATGGAATCAATATTGTTCCAACCTATACAAAAAGAATAAAGATCTAACAACATCATTAATTAGACTCAATGACAGCGAAGATGAACCACCGCCACTGCTAGACGAAGTTATAAAAGCCATAAAAGAATTAAAGAATAACAAGAATAGATGAACAGATGAAATAACAGCAGAACTAATCAAGAATGCTGGCGAAAGTGTTGAATACTTCTTCTACAAACGAAAATGTACGAAAATTTGGAATGAAAGAAAATGGCCAGAAGACTGGGTAAAATCAGTCTTAACTCCTATACCTAAAAAAGGTGATGCACTCCAATGCAACAATAACAGGACAATTGTATTAATCAGTCACAGCAGCAAAATTTTGTTGAAAATTATTGCTGAAAGAAGGAAGTTAAAGTTAAGAGAAGAAATTGCAGACGAACAAGCAGGTTTTCGCCCTGGAAAAGGTACCAGAAACCAGATTCTAAATCTAAAATTGATCATAGAGAAAAGCAGAGAACATCAAAAAGACCTATACCAGTGTTTCATCGATTACTTGAAAGCTTTTGATACTGTTGATCACGATATCCTCTGGAATAACATGAACGATATGAAATTTCCAAAACACATCATCCAACTAATAAAAGCCATGTATGACCAACAACAAGCAACTGTAAGAACCACTTATGGGTTATGAGAATGGTTCGAAGTCAACCAAGGAGTACGACAAGGTTGCATTCTGTCTCCGCACCTTTTTAATATATATTCTGAAGCAATTATGAGAGATGCTCTAGAGAATTTTGAAGGAACTGTAGATGTTGGAGGATATAAAATATCAAATCTAAGGTACGCCGATGATATAGTTTTAATTGCCAGCAGTATCACTGAACTACAACTACTAGATAAAGTTAGAGAAGCAAGCGAAAAGGCCGATCGAGTTGAGTGGCGAAGGATGGTGGAGAGGTCCACGGCTGCTCAAACATGAGCATACTGTTATTGATGATGATAGTGTGTGTTACTGTGTATATGTTGCTTTGTGGCCCTCGACTTATGAGTTATGTAGTGGCCAAGGAGTCGAAAAAGATAGACCACCCACTGTTGGGAAATCAAGAAACAAACAAACTAACGTAATTTGTACGCACTGACCAAGCGCATTCCCATGGAGTTGCAATCCCTACATTGATCTGCATTGGTGTGTGTGTGTGTAAGTGTGTATGTGTGTGTGTGTGTAAGTGTGTATGTGTGTGTGTGTGTGTAAGTGTGTATGTGTGTGTGTGTATGTGTGTGTGTGTGTGTGTGTAATCGTGTGTAAGTGTGTGTGTGTGTGTGTGTGTGTGTGTGTGTGTGTGTGTGTGTGTGTGTGTGTGTGTGTGTGTGTGTGTGTATGTGCATGCGTGTATGTGTGTGTGTGATGTATGTATGTGTGTGTATGTGTATATGTGTCTATGTGTGTGAGTGAGAGAGAGAAAGAGAGAGAGAGAGAGAGAGTGAGAGAGAGATCTATTCTTTAATATTTGTATTGTCAGTCACCCAATTTTACATAAAAAAGTAACGACTTCAACTTATTAATAATAATAAAACACAATAACGACAAACAATAAAATGAGTTATGAAAACAATAACAGTGAAAAAATATTGATAATGATATAATAATGATAACAATGGAAGTTACACCAAGTACATTAATTATAGTTACAATAACAATTAATGTTACAACAAGTAAATTGATTATAGTTACAGTAACAATTAAAGTTACAACAATGATAATGGTACTTAATATCATTAGTTATGTTACTATCACTATTGAAAAGAGACAACGAGAATACACTGTCGCCACAATGAAACCCATCATGAAACACACGGCAATGACAGTGTTTACCTACTTGATG
>NC_051395.1:21493797-21508797 GCF_015228065.2 Penaeus monodon | reverse complement strand
CCTAATCACTGCTTCAGCCGTCGATTATAATTACAGCTTTTCTACAAGAGCCGCCATTGACGCCAATCAAGAAAAGCAATTAATGGCGGTCGACAATTACCCATGCTTCACAAATTGGTTTTCTTTCTTTTGTTTAGTGGCTTTGGGTCATTTCGTTTATTATTATTAATCCGCGTATAGAGTAACATAGATATGGATGTTCATTAAATTGTCTTGGAGTTTTGTATATGTCGTGGATTTTTCTGCATTACGGAAGTATGCTACATCAGAATTATTTATAAACGTTAGAAAAAGGTCGGGAGTCCGGTGGATCTCGCTTCGTCATCCCCATGTCCTTACCCCCCCTCTGTCTGCTTCTCCTCCTCCTTCTGCCTCCTCCTCTTCTCCCCCTCTGTCTGCTTCTCCTCCTCCTTCCTCCTCCTCCTCCTTCTCCCCCTCTTCTGCTCTTCCTCCTCCTTCTTCCTCCTCCTCCTTCTCCCCCCTGTCCTGCTTCTTCCGCCTCCCTTCTCCCTCCTCCTCCTTCTCCCTCTGTCTGCTTCTCCTCTCCTCTCCTACCTCTCCTTCTCCACCTCCTGTCTGCTTCTCCTCCTACCTTCTCCCTCCTTCTTCCTTCTCCGTTCCGCTCCCTCTGTCCGCTTCGTCCTCCTCCTTCTCCTCCCTCCTTCTCCCCCTTCTGTCTGCTTCTCCTCCTCCTTCTCCTCCTCCTCCTTCTCCCCCCTGCTGTCTGCTTCTCCTCCTCTTCCTTCTCCTCCTCGTCCTTCTCCCCCCTCTGTCTGGCTTCTCCTCCTCCTTCTTCCTCCTCCTCCTTCTCCCCCCTCTGTCTGCTTCTCCTCCTCCTTCTCCTCCTCCTCCTTCTCCCCCCTCTGTCTGCTTCTCCTCCTCCTTCTCCTCCTCCTTCCCTTCATCCCCGCCCTCTGTCCTTCTCCTACCTCCTTCTCCTCCTCTCCTTCTCCCCCCTCTGTCTGCTTCTCCTCCTCCTTCTCCTTCCTCCTCCTTCCTCCCCCCTCTTTCTGCTTCTCCTCCTCCTTTCTCCCTCCTCTCCTTCTCCCCCATCTTGCTCCTCCTCCTCCTCCTTCTCCTCCTCCCTCCTTACTCCCCCCTCGGGTCTGCTTCTCCTCCCCTTCCATCCTCCTCTCTCTTCCCCCCTCTGTCTGCTTCTCCTCCTCCTTCTCCTCCTCCTCCTCTTTCTCACCCCCCCCTCCCTGTCTGCTTCTCCTCCTCCTTCTCCTCCTCCGTCCTTCTCCTCCCACCCTCTGTCTGCTTCCCTCCTCCTTCTCCCCTCTCCTTCTCCCCCCTCTGTCTGCTTCTCCTCCTCCTTCTCCTCCTCTCCTTCTCCCCCTCTGCCTGCTTTCCTCCTTCCTTCTCCTCCTCCTCCCTTCTCCCCCCTCTGTCTGCGTTCTCTCCTCCTCCTTCTCCTCCTCTCCTTCTCCCCCCTCTGTCTGCTCTGCCTCCTCCTTCTCCGTCCTCCTCCTTTCCCCCCTCTGTCTGCTTATCCTCCTCCTTCTCCTCCTCCTCCTTCTCAACCCCCTCTGCCTGCTTCTCCTCCTCCTTCTCTCCTCCTCTCCTTCTCCCCCCTCTGTCTGTTCTCCTCCTCCTTCTCCTCCTCCCTCCTCTCCCCCCCCATCTGTCTGCTTCTCCTCCTCCTTCTCCTCCTCTCCTTCTCCCCCTCTGTCTGCTTCCTCCTCCTCTTCTCCTCCTCCTCTTCTCCCCCCTCTGTCTGCTTCTCCTCCTCCTTCTTCCTCCTCTTCTCCTTCTCCCCCCTCTGTCTGCTTCTCCTCGCTCCTTCTCCTCCTCCTCCTTCTCCCCCCTCTGTCTGCTTCTCCTCCTGCCTTCTCCTCCTCTCCTTCTCCCCCCTCTGTCTGCTTCTCCTCCTCCTTCTCTCCTCCTCTCCTTCTCCCCCCTCTGTCTGCTGTCTCCCTTCCTCCTTCTCCTCCTCCTCCTTCTCCCCCCTCGTCTGTCTGCTTCTCCCTCCTCCTTCTCCTCCTCCTCCTTCTCCCCCCTCTGTCTGCTTCTCCTCCTCCTTCTCTCCATCCTCCGTTCTCTCCCCCTCTGTCGGCTTCTTCCTCCTCCTTCTCCTCCTCTCCTTCTCCCGCCCTCTGTCTGCTTCTCCTCCTCCTTCCCTCTCCTCTCCTCTCCCCCCTCTGTCTGCTTCTCCTCCTCCTTCGCCTCCTCCTCTTCCCCCCCCTCTGTCTGCTTCTCCTCCTCCTTTCTCCTCCTCCTCCTTCTCCCCTCTGTCTGCTTCTCCTCCTCCTTCTCCTCCTCCTCCTTCTCCCCCCTCGGCCTGCTTCTCCTCCTCGCTTCTCCTCCTCCTCCTTCTCCCCCTCTGTCTGCTTCTCCTCCTCCTTCTCCTCCTCCTCCTTCTCCCCCCTTCTGTTCTGCTTCTCCTCCTCCTTCTTCCTCCTCCTCCTTCTTCCCGCCCCTTCTGTCTGCTTCTCCTCCTCCTTCTCCCCTCTCCTTTCTCCCCCCTCTGGTCGCTTCTCCTCCTCCTTCTCCTCCTCCTCCTTCTCCCCCTCCTGTCTGCTTCTCCTCCTCCTTCTCCTCCTCCTCCTTTCTCCTCCTCTTCTGCTTCTCCTCCTCCCTTCTCCTCCTCCTCCTTCTCCCCCCTGGGTCTGTCCGGCTCCTCCACCTCCTTTTTCTTCTCCTCCCTTTATCTGCTTCTCCTCCTCCTTCTTCTCTTTCTCTCTCTGTCTTCCTCACCCCACCACCTCTTCCCTCCTCCTCCCCTCCTCCTCCTCCTCCTCCTCCTCTTCCTTCTCCTTCTCCTCCTCCATTTCCTCTTCTTTTCTTTCCCTCTCCCCTCCTTCCCTTTTACCCCCTCCTCTTCAGCGCACTATCCCACCTCCTCCCCTCCTCCTCTTACTCCTACTACCTACTGCTACTATTCCTACTACTCTACTACTCCGACTCCTCCTCTTCCTCTTCTCCTATATCTCCACCTGGTCCCTTCTCTTACTCCTCCTCCCTTAACACCACTACCTCCTCAACATTATCGCCATCATCCTGCACACATCTTCTCTTACAAATCTCCCTCTCGCATTCGTGTTTCATTCCTCTCCTCCTCTTTTGGTCTCCCTCTTCCCCACCCTTACTTTTCTTTTCCTTTTCTTTTCCTCCATCATCCGACAACGCACACTCCCCATCTCTCCTTTTCCTCATCCTCCCCCTCCTCCTCCTCCTCCTCCTCCTCCTCCTCCTCCTCTTCTCCTCCTCCTCCTCTTCCTCCTCCTCCTCCTCCTCCTCCTCCTCCTCTTCCTCTCCCTATCCCCCCTCCTCCTCCCTCCTCCCTCCTCCTCCTCCTCCTTCCTCCCCCCCGCCTGCTCCTCCGTCCCTCCCACATCTCATTTTCAATCCTTCCTCCTCCCTCTCTTTTTTCTCCTGTCCCTCCTTTCACGAAAGAGAACCATCGCATTCAGAAATCCGTGATATTCCAGCTCACCTCCCCCCCCCCATGCCACCCACCCACCCAAGCGGTAGAAAGCTTGAAGCGCAGGTTACCTCCGAGGTTACGTTTCTTCAGGGCGTGTGTTCTTGCTTTTGTTTTTGTTTTCGTTTTCATTCTTCTCCTCCTTCTTCTGCTTCTTGTTCTACTCACATGCGTTTTTGTCTTGATGAGAAGAAGGGACGTGAAGAAGAGGACGTAACGGTATGGTAGCAATATTTTTATGATGTATCACGATTATTATCTTATCATATAGCGTTATAGACTTCATTGTGAATGTGAATAACACAGTAAAAGTTTACACAAATATGAAAGGAGAATAGCTACAATATGAAAAAAGAAACGTTACGTATCCAAGAGCATGAGGCCTCTTCAGACGAAGCAATTACGGGCAAAATATCTTCGGGTCTGAAGAGGAAATCTTGACAAGTTAGAACGTTACGTTCAATTTCTTTTCATATCGTGCTGGATTTCTTTCATTCATTCACTATGTGTTCATTTCATTATCCCGCTCCTCCTATTGCTCCTTCATCTCCTTCACATATTTTCAACGGACACGAACACTCTTTTCGATCACCCCTACTTTCTTTCACTTCCTTTTCTCTCCAGCACCTCCTACTCCTCTTTCACTTTCTTCTCCTCACCTCTTCCCCTTCTCTCCTTTCCTCTCCTCTTTCTTCTCCTTCCCACCTATCAGCCTTCATTACCCCTATTGTACCCTGACCTCGTCTCTAATGGTGACAAGGCAGCCTTCACCACCACTGCTGAAGGGTTTTACAACTGTATGGTTTATTTCGCTTTATTTCGCTTCCCTGTTTTCCTGTTTATATTCATGTTCGCTACGAGTCGAAGAATCATTGACAATGAAAGGGATCTTTGAATAAACAAACTTGAATACTTAATAATTTATGATAATGGTAATGGTGTTGAAACTTAATAATGACTATAGAAGTATATGGTAATTCAGGCCTCGTCCTCCATTCAAGTGCGATTGATAACAACCTCAACAATAATCATAATGGTTGATAATAAAACACTAACAATAGAAATGTCAGTACAAGATAACATTCAGATCTTCTGTTTACGTTTCCCCTGAATTGTCTCTCTTAAGGAGATCAATACACCATCACCAAAGGTATAATTACATCTGCTTTTTTTATCTGTCCCATTCTATCCTCTTCCCCACTCTCGTCAGTCTCACTCTACCCCATTGTTCATTCATTCAAATGGGTTTGTGTGTTGTGAGCGTTTGTTGGTGTGGTTTGTGTGGTGGTGTGTGGTTTGTGTGTGTGGTGTGTGTGTTTGTGTGTGTGGTGTGGTGTGTGTGTGTTTGTGTGTGTGGTGTGTGTGTGGTGTGTGTGTGGTGTGTGTGTGTGTCATATCGAATGTGCGTAATTGGTGGTTCAGCAGAAAAAAAAATCATCATCATTTTAATAATCCGAATAAATTATAACCGAAGTAATCAACCTGAATTTCCGCAGTGTACAGATAATGATGACAATAACAATTAATCTGCGTTATCATCTAGGATTAATGATTGTTATAATTGCAATCATCTTTTCATTCATCCATTCTATTGTTATTTTTATCATTATCATTATGATATACTATATTATTACTCATTGCTCCATTAAACTGGGTTACAAAAAAAATATTTTTGTTAAGTTTTCTTAGATTTTTCAGCTGATTTAGACAATCTGCAGCGCCGAATCCAAAAAAGGCCATCCATTTCCCCGATCAGGTCTTTTTAACTAAGTGATATAGGAAAAAAATCGTTTTTTTTACGAAGTACATTAGAGCGGCATTTTTAGTTTTAATTTTGGTTCTTACACATCCGATATCTATATTTTTTTTGTTTTTGTTTTTTCTTACCCAATTTTTAAATTTATCGACATGTGTGCTAACTTTGATCGGTATCTGGATTTGACCTCAACATTGCATTCAATTGGTAACTATTACAGTATCTACTGATCAATGCTGACATCATCAGAATGGGTAGTTTGATCAGTAGACAGTTTCACTATAACGACAGATGCTGAAAACTAGATGTTTTGGTCATCATTATCATTCAGTGCTGAACGACTTCCGTTTCTTGAAGCTCCTCGATTTGTAGCGGCAGGGATGTCTCTACTTCAAAGTCGCAACATATCGTGCCTCATGACTGCATCCCACCGTCCCTGATTACCGGGTCTCCATCTCCTTCATGTCTTGATGAATCTCTCTCCTCCCTCGTCGCTCATTGATCCCATATTCTGAGGAAACCGATCATGTGTGAAGAATAGGTAGTGCATTTTGATGCTCATGGTGCTCCCAGGTTTTGAAGGCATTGCAGCATTTTGGTGACAGTTTCTGCGTAGTTGCTGCCTTGTTGTTCCAAGGAAGTTTCTTTATGACCAGAACAAATGCCTTCCACGCTTCAGTTCGATTTATTCATTGAGTTTCAACTCTGGATCTCTGGATGAATCTGACGTAGTTGAGGTCCGTCAGCTGCCAGCTTTTCAATTTCTCCATGGTCCCACTCCTGGAAAAGCATGGCACAAGTGATGAAGCAGACACCAGTTCCGTTCCATAGCTTTGGTCAACTGCTTCTCAAGCAGCTTAATAGTGCAGGGGTTGGAAGAGTATCCTGTCTCTGTCCACCAGAGGGGCTTTGAATGACGTTCTTGATCTGCTAGGCTCCAATTCTCTCCCGACAGAGACCACTCGCCTTTTTCGTGTAATGCGAGCTCGGTCCCTACTATCCCACAGCAGCAGAAGTCCGGGTACTTTGGTGAAACCAGACTGCTGTCCCACAAAAAGTTTCACCATCTTCAGGTCAACACAGATCTCCACTCATGCTGAACAATAACGAATTTTCTCCCAGCAGATACTTCACGCGCTTTCTTACTTCACCTTGATTGTAATTCGAGTGAGCCAGCGATTTTAGAGCAACTGGTTGCCGTGTGTACCAGAACGCTTTCAGCGATCTCTTGCCCGCTGTCAATAAACAGTCTCCATTCTACAGGTTGGTTACTGTTGCAATCCAAATGTGCAGAGCTGTGAAACATCTGTACAGTACACCAAGTCTTCTCTTCAGAGAAAAACGAAGGTATTCTTATTGTCTGTTGCGGTATAATAGTGATGCGAGTCTGTCAAAAGAAGGTTTTTTCTGTTCAGTCTTGATGCCAAATTCGGCGGATGACTTTGGCAAGTTGAGTCCGGACAGCTCCTTCTGGGAACAGGATGCGGAGTGTCCATCGGCATCATCGCTAGAACTACTTCATTGTCTCAATCCTGGAGATTCCCCCTAAAAATTTTTTTTTTTTTTTTCCCCCCCCACCTTCCCCCGTTCCCCCCCCCACTTAACTCGGAAGTTTCTCTGTGAACAGGTACTGACTTCATCACAGTGAGGTACGGACGAGTGCTAATTCAAGATCAGGATGACTTGAGGCTGCTCCTGTTTCTTTCGTTGAGCCAGTCAAATTAATAGCGCAGGTGGGAAGTAACATTCACTGACATGTTTTTCGGCTCTCGCCAAACCTAGGAATTCCAAACTTCAGCCGTCCTTCTTTCCATGGGTCCCAGCGACGTAGATACTCGGTGGCATTTCTTGCAAGACCGATGTGAGGCGCCCAGCTTTGTCCTGATCACCAAGTTTCATGCCAAAATAAGCTGATAAGCACGCTTTACGAAACTTGTGACTGGTTCCCTTTTAGGACAACGGTGTATTCGCCGCAGTGTAGCAGAATACATCCAGCTTATTTCTGCTAGAACCTTCTGGACGAATCCATATCATTCATCTGAATAAGAACAAAAATGTCTGTTTACAAAAAATGTGGCGTTCGCAACGGAAAATTAGATCGTAATACCGCCACGAAATGCTAATACCCTTATGTTGAACAACAACCGTAAAAAGCAATAGTTGGCTATAGAACACAAATTTGACCTGATTGAGCAAAACCAATGTTATTTTTGGATTCAGCGCATCAAAATTGTCCTAAAATCAGTTTATTTTTTTTTTTTTTTTTTTTGGTGTTGACCAGGGTCATGATTATTATTATTATTTATCATGTAACATTATTATTGTCACGCATCATTATTGTTATTATCATATTCATTATTATTTTATTATTATATTATTATTTTATTTATTATTAATTATCATTAATCATTATCATCATCATTAATCATTATCAACATCATTATCATTGATTATTATTATTATTAGTATTATCATTATTTATTGTTATTATTATTATTTATTATTATTATTATTCTTATCATTATTATTATTATTATTATTATCGTTATTAGTTCCATCATCATCATTATCCTCATCATCATCATTATTATCATTATTTGTTTATAACTATTAAATATTATCATCTTAATCATTATTAATATCATAGCAAATTATTTATTGCCATTGTTATATGATTATTATCAGTAGTATAGTAGTAGTAGTAGTAGCATCCTTCATATAATTATTATCATTATTATAGTTATTGTTATTTCTTTCGTTATATTATTAAATAGTATTATTATTGTTATCATAATTGGGTTTGTTATTATTTTATTATCATTATTATTATTGCCATCATTATTGTTATATTAAAGTTAGTATTATCAATATTATTATTATAATAATTCTTTTCATATTTTCATTATTGCTATATTATTATCATTGTTAGGATTATATTATAAGCATTATTGTTGACTGCAAATCTTTATCATTATCATAATTATCATCATTCTATTGGTTTTCATTATTTTATCATGATTATCGTTAATATTTATCATAGTATTTATTTATACATTAATCACTGTCGTTGTTGTAACCATCATTACAAGCTCGCAAAACCATATTAGTGCTAGTTGTCCTAGTCCATTTTGTCAAAATACGACAAATACAGAAATTAATTTGAAAGCTAGTTTTTGATATCCAGATTATGTATTCGATAATAGCAGCATCCATTTATTTGTACGGAATTAATATTCCAGTTTTAACATTTTTGAAAGAACAGTGATGGCATTTTTTTTTTTTTTTTTTTTTACTTTTTTTTTATCCATAAGTGTTTTCCTTCCGAAAAAGTTGGTCGGCCTTGTAAACGCAAAAAGGAATAAAAAGAAGCGAGAGAAGTAAGAAAATGGACAAAAAAATTGAGAAAAACTTGTACTTTTTGACTGACTTCTTGTCTTTTCCCCTTTCCTGGTGGCTTTTGCAATATCAGCATTACGGGTGTGTTTTGCTTACGTTGCACATCCAACCTCCCCCACCCCATCCCCTCCCCCGATCCCCCAGCCTCGCTGCTGAGGTCACTTTCTGCAATTCAAACACTGAGGGCGTTAAAATGCATATTCTTGTGTTACCATCTAAGATATATTTAGGCACTAATAGATATTTTCTCGAAATTTTCTTGCAGATAGCATAGTATTATCTGCTCACGAGACTGGCAAGATAAACACCATGCACTCTAAATATTCTTGCCTCCGAGGACATGTGCATGACTAGACCTCCTTTGGCGAGTCGTTGTAGAGCGCATGACTCGACGGGGGGAAAAAAACGAGTGATTTTAGCATGAATGGGGGAGAAGAAAAGAAGAAAATAGTGTGTTGACACCTTGATGCAAGTAAAAAACCATCATACAGGAAAGCAAGAAAATGTGGTAGTATAATGAAGTAAGGAAAGGTGAAGAAGGGGGGAAGTAAGGCAGAAAAATGATGAAGTGGAGGTAAGGAAGGAGAAGGGAAAGAGAAGTGGGAAAGGAGAAGAAAAAAGGAGGGAAATAAAGAAGGGAAAGGTATAAGGATATATTTCGAGTCCAGAAAAATATTGACAAGAGAGGGAGAGAGAGAGAGAAAGAGAGGGGAGGGAAAGGGAGGGAGAGAGAGATGAGAGAGAGAGAAGAGAGAGAGAGAGAGAGGGGGGGGGGGGGGGGGTGGGGGGGGGGGGGGGGGGGGGGGGGGGGGGGGGGGGGGGGGTGGGGGGGGGGGGGTGGAGGGGAAGGGAGGGATATGAGAGATAGTGCGGGGGGGGTTTTGGTTAGGTTAGGTGAGAGAGAGAGAGAGAGGATATCGATGGTGGGTGTATGGAGGGAGAGAATAGAGAGAGAGAGAGATAGAGAGAGAGAGAGAGAGGATATAGAGAGAGCGAGAGATGAGGAGAGAGAGAGAGAGAGTAGAGAGAGAGAGAGGGAGAGAGAGAGAGAGAGAGAAGAGAGAGAGAGATGAGTAGAGAGGGGATGTGGGTAATAGAGATAGAGGGGGGTGGCGGGGAGGGGAAAGAGAGAGAGAGAGAGAGAGAGCTTGAGAGAGCGATGATGAATGATAGAGTCGGGGGGTGGAGAGAAGAGAGAGAGAGAGAGAGAGAGAGAGAGAGAGAGAGAGAGAGAGAGAGAGAGAGAGAGAGAGAGAGAGAGAGAGAGAGAGAGTTAGGAGGGAGGGAGAGAGAGAGAGAGGAGAGATGAGGGAGAGAAGATAGAGGAGAGAAGAAGAGAGTAGAGAGAGAGAGGAGAGGAGAGAGAGAAGAGAGAGAGAGAGAGAGAGAGAGAGATAGAGAGAGAGAGAGAGAGAGAGTTGTGGGAAAAAACATGGCATAATAAGAGCGTTCCCTCCCACAATGCACTTCGAGTATGACAAAAAGAAGGCCGTGATGCGCACCGATCGTCCCCCATCACGATTGATCGTTCTATCGACCTCATTCTAAATTTTTCTACAACATTCTCGACACATGCCTTTCAAAAAAAAAAGTGGAAATGTAAATGAAAGCCCCCGAAAAAGAATAACATTAAGGAGAGGAAGTTCGCGCGTACATCTCCGGGTTAATGATCATCTCCGTAGCTATAAACATGGGGAAAGATTTGCGAAGGATACACTGTTGGCGTACTATCTGCAGGTCCTCCCGAAGAGGCAGGCACAAAGGAGGAAGAAAAAAATGCCAATATCATCCCAATGCCAAGGGAAGGAGAGGGCTCGCTCCCTCGAGGACCACGAATCGTTGCCTCACAGGACATGAGATACAGAAGTTAATGGTCGGACCCTGAATTGCGATTATCGTTGTCTCTTTTCGTTTTTCCGGTCCCCAGGGTGCGTTTTGGGCTCAGGTCTCAGGAAACTGAATATAGTCATTTAAATATATAACATTGATTATATATATATGCGTATGCGTAGACATGACATGCGTACATTACACAACATACGTAACACCTGCATACATACTTGCAAATATACATATAAAGAATAAATAGATAGTAAAGTGGGACTTTGACTGTGAAGAGATATTGATGTGGGTTTTGTGTGTGTGTGTTGTGTGGTGTGTGTGTATGTGTTGTATATTGTGCATGGTGTGTGTGTGTGTGTTTATTTTTTTATATATACATACACCCACGCCACTACACACACACACACACACGCACAACAACCACACACACACCACCCACACACACAGCGCACTATGCAGCGCAACGCACGCCCGCACACACACTCACACACACACACACACACCACACACACACCACACACACACAACTACAATCACACAAACACCACACCCACACATATATATATATATATATATATATATATATTTATATATATATACTATATATTTATATAAGTATATAATTATCTTATATATATATATTCATATATAT
This sequence comes from Penaeus monodon, assembly GCF_015228065.2. Taxonomy (NCBI): domain Eukaryota; kingdom Metazoa; phylum Arthropoda; class Malacostraca; order Decapoda; family Penaeidae; genus Penaeus; species Penaeus monodon. The sequence continues at coordinate 21,497,727 of NC_051395.1, read as the reverse complement.
ATTATGTATACATTCATTATATATATATATGCATATGTATGTTTGTGTGTGTGTGTGTGTGAGTGTGGTATGTTGGTGGTTTGTGGGTTTTATATAGATAGTACGTAGCTGATAGATATATGTATGGGATAATGTAGGTATTTGTCTATTATATAGTTCATTTTTTGATATCTAAATGCACATAAAGACAGCGAGACAGAGGGTTGTATGTAAACATAGACAGACAAACAGAGCGTAAAGTAAAAGAAACAACGAAGAGAGAGGGGGGAGGAGGAGAGAGATAAAGAGAGGAGCATGTAGATAGAGAGAGAGAGAGAGAGAGCGAGAGAGGAGCGAGAGAGAGAGAGAGAAGGAAGGAAAAAGGGCCCCCACCCCCGGGGGGAGGGCGGGCCGAGGCAGACAGACAGAGAAAAGTGCGAGGTAAAGACCGAAAACAGACGAAAAAGCAAGAGAGAGACGGGAAAGACAGATAGGCAGGAAAAGGGAGAGAGACAAAAAATAACGAAATAGTGACAGAAGAATAAGTCATGTATCAATGTCTACAGTAAAATGGTCTAACAAAGATGGTGATCCATCATAAGAAGAAGAATGGTGATAGAGGTCATTTATTCCTCATGAGGTTATCCCTTTAAGACAGCACCTGTTCCAAGACATTGCTAAGAGAAGATAAAACGTTTTTTTTTTATTTCAAATGATGTAAAAGTTAGCTCTGCATTTGTTTTATACTTTGATTTTTTTCCATAAATAATAGATAAAAAAATATATCGGTTGAACCTTCTTTTTCCTTCAACCCTAGAAAATCATAAATCAACCCGGTAGTCGTAATATGTCACAGAGTTCATCTTTTTTCTATCGGTAAGGTCACCCTAATGGCAAACATAACTTGACTTACACCATATTTCTTTTCCTTGCCTCTTCTGTAACTACACCCTGTACGTGGCTTCACCGTCGCCCCCAACACTCCCTGGGAGCCAATTCTCAAAGCCCTAAAGCCATCCTAAAGGTTTTGCAGACGTTCCAAGCTCTGCAGTACCAATTTGAGGTCGTTCGTGTCAGCGCGCAGACCCCTGTCCTCCCACGCCCGACATCACCTCGGAAACCCTCGGCTGCTCCGCGCTCTAGCCTCGTCGAAGGTGATAAGCAGTTGGCGCGAGAGGTTAATGCCAAGGCCCCTTCCAGCCGAGCCCGACGCGCGCCCGGAGCCAATGGGATTCGTCACGGGTGACGACAAGGGCGGAGGAACGGATGGGGCGCCGTGCCAGCAGGTCTTTCGATGCACGGGGGGGGGGGGGAGAAGGAGGGAGGGAAGGGAAGGAGAGGCTGAGAGGGGAAGGTAGGGAAGGGAGTGGAGGTAAGGGAGGGAAAGGAGGATAGGGAGGTAAGGAAGGAAGAGAAGAAGTGAGGAAGTAAGGGAGGGAGGAGGAAGGGAGTTAAGAAAAGGAGAGAACAAGAAGGAGAGGATAAGAAAGGAAAGTAAGGAAGGGGGAGAATGAGAGGAGAAGGTAAGGAAGGGAGAAGAAAAAAGGAGAGAAATAAGGAAGAGAGACGTTAAAGAACGAAATAAGAAACAGAGAAGAGGAAAAGGGAGAAGCAAGGAAATGAGAGAAGTAAGGAAGGGAAAGAACCAAGAAGAACGGTAGAAGCAGAGAGAGGGAGAGAGAAGAGAAAAGGAGCTCGTGGTTTATGGCGGCCCCTCAGCGGCGAGGTCAGACGTGCCACACGCCGGGAACGACAATTGTGGAGCTCAACGGATGCGGCAGCCTGTGTGTAGCATGTTGACAACAAACGGCAAGTGCATGAGATCGGGCACAAGTAGATTATCGAAGAGGTATATATGTCGCGGAAAACACATGCAACCATTGGAAAAGAGAAAATACGATGGCGTGGAAATGTATATACATAAATCTGGTTGCCAGAAACATCAACTTTCGGGTCCAGGAAATGTGGCGCTCCCGAGCTGGAAAACCTTTTTGAAAACCTCGGCTCGCTCAGTTCTACTAACTGCTTGAATTAGCCGCAATCACATGCCAAAATGTATGTCAGAAATAATGTTGTGATAAGAGTAATGATATCCATTAGCGCTGATTTCTGTAAGTGCAGAGAAGTTTCCTCTTTAGTTCAGTGTGAAGAAATGGAGTCCTCCAGCTGCAGTAAATGTAAAATGATATTTCTATATATGAAAGTAACTTGTCTGCATTTTATTTATTTTTTCATGTCATTTTACATTTCTTGAGCATGAAGACTTATTTAGCATCAGATGTCATGAACCGGTTCGACCTAAAGCTCTGGCTCTTACCCCTACTCCTACCCATCTCCTGCCCTGAGTGCCCCTACCTATTTCCTCCCCCCCACCCTCATACTCCAGTGTGCCCCCCCCCCCCGCCCTCACGCTGCTTGGGCTTCGTGAGGTCACCTTCCTTCGCTCTTTCTCGCCGTTTCTCTCTCCTTCCTTTCACGGGACCTTCTCCTCTTACAACCTTTTTTGAGAGGAGGGTCTTAGTTTTCGATTTCGATTGGTCTCTCCCTCTCTATTATTTCTCTTTTCTTTCTTTCCTCTCGACTTCTCTTCTTGTGAGTATCTGTCCTTTATGTTTTGTTCACTGATTTTTTTTCTTTCTCTCGTTTTCGTTCTGTTATTCTCCATATCCATCAGCTCTTATGTCCAAGTTCCTGGATTAATGCATTTGACTCTCGCTTTGTATATATGTAGATATGTACACATACACATTGCGCGCGTGCGTGTGCGTGCGTGTGTGTGTGTGTGTGTGTGTGTGTGTGTGTGTGTGTGTGTGTGTGTGTGTGTGTGTGTGTGTGTGTGTGTGTCGCCTGTTTTCCATTTTAGGGCATCAGGTTCTGAGTTTACACTCATGTACAAAATTCTTATGTAAATACATAAATTGCGAATGTGTACAGAAGTGATTGCGAATGCTTCCATATTTATGTTTGAGTGTGTGCACAGTGTAGTTAGTATCCGTGTGCCTGCCTTTTCCATGACTCCAGTCATATTATTATAATATTTTGCACATTTATGCTTACACTTGCAACCAACCACTGAAGCCTTGCATCATCACTGTTCTGTTCTTGGCCAAAATGTATCAGTTCTTTTCTGCGCAAGAGAGGATCTTTTTCCCACACGACTAGCAACGAAGTTTTGAGAAAACAACAATTAATAATGGATATCAATAATTTATAAATTTTACAGCCACAACTACAACTCATACTACTATTACGACTTCTACGGTGATACTAACAACTTATACTCCTGCAAATAATAATACTGATATGTTAGCACCTGTGATATTACTACTGATCTACTGTAATAATGAAAAAATATAGAAGAAAAGCACAAAGAGATATTACTAATATTACTTCACCCTGCAACAAAACTGCTGTTCTTTGCTACTGTAGCAATAATCTTGATTACAATAATGAAAACAATGATGATGATGAAAACAATGATGGTAATGATGATAATAATGGTAGTGATCATAATGATAATGATGATAATAATGATAATGATAATAATAATGATGATGATGTAAATGATAATAATCATAATGATAATAATAATGATAATAATAAAAATAATAACAATAATAATAGTAATAATAATGAAAGTAATAATAATAATAATAATAATAATAATAATAATAATGGTAATAAGTGTAATAATGATAATGATGATAATAATGGTAATAAGTGTAATAATGATAATGATAATAAAAATTGTCATAAGTGTTATAATAATAATGATGATAATAATAAAATAATAGTAATAATAATAATAATAAATAATAATAATAATAATAATAATAATAATAATAATAATAAAAGTAATAAGTGTAATAATGATAATGATTATATTGATAATACCAATAATGATAATAATAATAATAATGATATTATTATTATTATTATTATTATTATTAT
>NC_051395.1:21481297-21486297 GCF_015228065.2 Penaeus monodon | reverse complement strand
CCCCACATGAGTTGTGGAAAAAGGAAAAGACCTCCTGCTGACGCTGCTTAAGAAACTATCGAAAAAAGAAAACAAACCCCCCGGGATATCTGAAAAAAAACAAAGGAAATTTGAAACAAAAAATCCTAAAATCAAGGGTATCAAAAAATCCATTGAAGAAGTATTTCAAAAAAAAAAAAAAAAAAAAAAAAAAAAACTAAGTTTTTGCGACGGAAAAGGGAAAAATTTTTTAAAGAACATTCCCAGGAAATTGAAAACTGTTCTATCAATGACAACTAAAAAAATTCCCCAAGGAGAAAAGAAAATTACACGAAAAATTTAAACCCTACAATGGACACTATCAAAACTGAAGAGGGGACTTGTTTTATGTGATGGAAAAAGAAGTAAAAGATAATGGAATCAATATTGTTCCAACCTAACAAAAAGAAAAAGATCTAACAACACTTAATAACTCAAACAGCGAAGATAACCCCGCCACGCTAGACGAAGTTTTAAAAGCCATAAAAAAATTAAAGAATAAAAAGAATAGAGAACAGATAAATAACGGAAAAAACAAGAATGCGGGCAAAAGTGTTGAATACTTCTTCTCCCAAACAAAAATTTTACAAAATTTTGGAATGAAAGAAAATGGCCAGAAGATGGGTAAAATCAGCTTAACCCCTATCCCTAAAAAAGGTGGCCCCAAGCAACAAAAACAGGACAATTGTATTAATCAGTCACAGCAGAAAAAATTTTGTTGAAAATTATGCTGAAAAAAGGGAAGTTAAAGTTAAGAAAAGAATTGCAGCAAACAAGCGGGTTTTGCCCGGGAAAAGGTACCAAAAAAACAGATTCAAATCTAAAATTGATCATAGAGAAAAGCGAGAACATCAAAAAACCTATCCCCGTGTTTCATCGATATTTAAAAGTTTTTGATACTGTTGATCACGTTCCCCGGAATAACATGAAAAGATAGAAAAATTTTCCAAAACACATCATCCAAATAATAAAAAGCCATGTTACCCAAAACAAGCAACTGTAAGAACCACTTAAAGGGTTAGAAAATTTTTGAATCAACCCAAAGGGGTCGACAAAGGTTTTCTTTTTGTCTCCGCACCTTTTTAATATTATTCTAAGAATTATTGGGGAAAGCTCTAGAGAATTTTTAAGGAACTTAGATGTTTTAGGGTTAAAATATCAAATCTAAGGTACGCCGATGATATGTTTTTAAATTTCCCGCAGTATCCTGAAAATCAACTACTAATAAAGTTAGAGAAGCAAGCGAAAAAGGGCCGATCGAGTTGAGTGGGGGGAAGATGGTGGGGGGGTCCAGGTGCCAAAAAAATGACAATTTTTTTGATGATGATAGGGTTTGTGTTTCTGTGTATATGTTTTCTTTGTGGCCCTCGACTTATAGTTTTGTAGTGGCCAAGGAGTCGAAAAAAAATAGACCCACCACTGTTTTGGGAAAACAAAAAACAAAAAAACTAACTAATTTTTACGCCGACCCGCGCATTTCCCAGGATTGCAATCCCTAAAATTGACTGCTTGGTGTGTGGTGTGTAAGGTGTATGTGTGTGGTGTGTAAAATGTTATGTGTGTGTGGGTGTGTAAGTGTGTATGTGTGTTGTGTATGTGTGGTGTGGTGTTTAAATTTGTATAAGTGTGTGTGTGTAATTTGTGTAAATGTATTGTTGGGAAGTATGTATAAGTGTGTTTGTGGTGTGGTAATGGTGTGGTGTGATGTGGTTTTTGTGTGTGTGTGTAATCGGTGTAAAATGTGTGTTGTGTAGTGTGTGTGTGGGTAAGTCGTGTGTGTGTGGGGTGGGTGTATGTGTGTGTTGTGTGTGTGTGTGTGTGTGTGTGTGGGTGGGTGTTTTTGTGTGGTGTGTGTGTGTGTGTGTGTGTGTGTGGTGGTGTGGGTTGTGTGTTTGTGCATGCGTGTATGTGGTGTGTGATTATTTTGTTGTGGGATGTGTATTGGTTATGTGTGTGAGTGAGAAAAAAGAGGGAGAGAGAGAGAGTGAGAGAAGAATTTTTTAAAAATTTTTAATTGTCAGTCACCCAATTTTACAAAAAAAATAACGACTTCAATTTTAATAAAAATAAAACCAATAAAACAAAACAATAAAATGAGTTATGAAAAATAACAGTGAAAAAATATTTAAATGAAAATAATAATGAAAAATGGAATTACAAACCCAAATACATAATTTAAATTACAATAACATTTAAATTTACAAAAGAATTAATTTGTTTCAATAACAATTAAAGTTTTCAAGTAAAAAGATTTTTTACAGTAAAATTAAAGTTACAAAAAATGATAAGGGGTTTTAAAACATAGTTTTGTTACTATCCTATTGAAAAGAGCAACGAGAAAACACGTCGCCACAATAACCCACATGAAACCACGGGAAAGACATGTTTCCTTTGATGTGTCCAATCCAACTGAAACGTTAATTCCCGTTTTTACACTGACTTTGTTTTAAACCCCGGAATTCGGATAAAAAAACGGCCCCCTGTCTTTGTAACCATAATTTACTAAGTATTTTAAAGGGAATTAAGTTTGTTGTATGGCGGGATATTCTGAAAATAAAAGCGAAAAAGGGGTGGGGATTTTTAGGGGGAGGGAAATTTTAACTATACCCGGGGGGAAGGGGAAACCAGGGAAAAAGGGAAACCTCCATATGAAAGGCAGAGAAAGCGGGTTTTTCGTGGAAAACCCAAAATAGGGCGAAAATACATTCTTGTGACACCCTTTTTTTAAAATGCTCGGACATATATGGATCATTACGAGGGGTAAAGAGGACAGGGGGGTCGGGGAGAGCGAAAGTAACAAGGGGAAAAAGGGGGAAACAAAAAAGTGACAGGAGAGAGAGAGAGGAGAGAGAGAAGAGAAGAGAAGAAGAGGAGAGGAAAAGGAGAGGAGAGAAAAGAGAGGGGAAAAGAAAGAGAAGAGAGAGAGAGAGAGGGGAGAGAGGAGGAGGAGAGAGAGAGAGAGAGAAGGAGGAGAGGAGAGGAGAGAGAGGGAGAGAGAAGAGAGTAAGATAATACCAGATTATTTTTCCCCTTTTTTTTATTAAAAAAAATCCCCCCACCTAAATATTCCTAATCTAAAAGGGTTACCCAAAATTTCCTTAAAAAATCAAAAAAACAAAAAAAAAAATATTTTATTTTCCCCCCCACAAACCCAACTAAATCACAAACGTAACTTTGTAATTTTTTTGGCTAAAGGGGGAAAAGGGGGGAAGGGGGGAAAAAGGGTTGGTTAAGGGAAGGGGAAAGGGAAAAGGGAGAGAAAAAAGAGAGAAGGGGAGGAAAAGAGAGGGGAGGGAAAAAAAAAAATGGGGTTGCGATGGGGGTTGGGAGGGGATGGCAACCTGCAAGCACAGGGGAAATTCGAAGTGTTCCCGAAAACCTTTAAAACACTTCCAGATCACCAAAAAACCAAAAGAAAAAAAAGTAAAAAACAAAAATCAGAACATGTCATAAATCCCAAATATATATCAACAACAAATCTTCCGCTGTCGATTACACTCAAGAAAAGTCAGATCAGGTCAGTAGGGGCCCGGGTCTGTTTCAGGGGTCAAGCCGCCCCCCCCCGGGCCCCTCCCCTCACCCTCTTCCTGTTCCTCGTGCGCCCCCCAAAGAGGGGCCATATCCACGGCTCATGGGAACACGACCCCTGATGGGGGGCTGTTATCTCGTTTTACATCTGTCTTTTATAATTATTTTTTGCGAGAGATGGGAAAAAATGGGATCGGGTTTCATAAGGAGGGAAGAGCTGGAACTAATATCCGTTTCAGATTGGTGAAAGAGACCGTGGACTGGGCGTTGGCGAGTTCTCCCCGGATCCCAGCTGTTCCAAAAACCCCCCGGTCCCCCGGATAACCGCCTAATTTTGCTGCAAAAACAACTTATTGCCACTTGTCGATGGGAGCAAAATTCATAACCCATGAAAACTAAAAGACTTGCCTTAAACAGCTGGTGCAAAGGGTTTTTCGCGAGGTGGAGATTGGGGGGTCGTTTAGGTTGGAAAACGGAGATGTCATCTTTTTTCAGGGTTTAGGCTATCAGGGATGACGAGAATACGTTTTGGTTTTTGGTTTAATTTTACTTAATGTTACATTCCGTTCAATGAAATCAGATTCGTTCTGGGAAAATTTTTTTCTTTCGCCCAAAACAGTGAAACGTATGTGGAATTAAAAGCCTTAAAAAAACCGCTTAAAAACTCGTAAAAAAACCCCCAGGAACAGCATTATTAATTAAGGGGGATGACCTGAGGGGGCTTAAACGAGCGGGCAAATATTTTCCCTTTTTTCTATCGTTTTTCAAATTTGCAATAGCAAAGAGAAGCTGTTATCATACATGGGAAATCGGAAACGGTCATGAAAAATATTTCCCAACCGTGCCAGTCTCATCCTTTTTTTCCGTTGTAAATGAAGTGCAAGATGAAACACTATTTAAGTTTTTGGTAAAGTGCATATTTTAACAATTTATATAGTCAAACCAAATTTATTGTTTTTGTGTCTGCAAATAAAATTTCACACACAATAGGGTTTTCACTATCAAAAGAAACCTTTATGATTTCTCCTCTTTTGTAGAATCCTAAAAAACACAGGGAAAATAATTTATAAATTAATGAAAAAATGAAAAAATACAGAATAAAAAGATAAATAGTGAAAAGATAGAAGATAGATAATAAATATATGAAAAACATACATACTAATCATACAAAATACTACATACATACTACATACATACATACATACCCTACATACATCATACATACTAATACATAAATCATACAACATACATGCATGCATAAACTACTACTACATAAAAATACAGATAAATTTAATATATAAATAAATAGGGGAAAGGGAAAACATAAATAAAATGAAAATGAAATAGAAAATCATTAAGAAAAAACACACAGGGCCGTATTCAGCAAAAAGCAACTGCCAGGCCCCTTTCGCATCCAAGTTGGGAATCCCCCCGGGGGAAAAGGAGGGGGAAAC
>NC_051395.1:21470524-21481197 GCF_015228065.2 Penaeus monodon | reverse complement strand
GAGAGAGGAGAGAGGGAGAAGAGAAGAGAGAGAGAGAGAGAGGAGAGAGAGAGAGAGAGAGAAGAGAGAGAGAAGATGAGAGAGAGAGAGAAGAGAGAGAGAGAGAGGAGAGAGAGAGAGAGAGAGAGAGAGAGTGAGAGAGAAAGAAGAGAGAGAGAGAGAGAGAGAGAGAGAGAGAGAGAGAGAGAGAGAGAGGGGAAATGGAGAGAGAATAATTAAGAAAGGAAATTAAACCCAGACATATTGACAGTAAAACAGAACACCTATAGGAACGCCAACTGCCTCAGTCATCAAGGATGATCACAACTAATTAATTATATATCAACTTTCCTCCTTCTCCATGCTCTTCCCTCACACCTTGCAAGGCATTGCAAACATCTTGGTCTACGTTAACAGTTGCATGATTGCTATCTCTCTAGCGATAACACTCAAGGAAATCGCTTTATCTCTCGAACAATACGCAGGCCATCTTAACTCCTTCCTATCGTTGAACAATGCGTTTTTATCATAGCAAAGAGCTCTACATACAAAGCCTGAGATGAATGCCAAACGCCGACACGGAAACGGTTGTCATCCGATGAAAAGGTTAATGAAATACTATCAACACCTGGATCCCTTCAGAACCGTTGTAAAGAAGAAGAAAAGGAAGAAGAAGAGGAGGAGGAAGAGGAGGAAAGAGAAGGAGACGAAGAGGAGGAGGAAGAAGAAGTAGGTAACAATGTTAGGGTTAGATTGTTCAGCTGATTAGGGATGCAGCGAGACCAGTTAACGTCTTCTGTCGTAAAAAATTGCTCATAATTCATTGTGTGTTTATGTTATCGCTTTGACCTGCCATAACGGATGGGGTGGTTAGAAGATAAAGGGAAAACATCTCAAGATTGTGGACAGATGAAGAGAACGGATGACAGAGCTGACAAAGGAACCTCGTGGCGTCTCTAGGAAAGCACACGTAAGATTAAGGGTGAAGACAGGGTGGAAGAACATGTGGGCGCTCATTTCCCTCTTTTATTTGAAATACAGAGTTGATAAGACACTGGGGAAAAAGCTCGTGTTTCCTATAACAGCCATTTAAAGACACGACTTGGCTCCTTGGCCGCGAATGCAAGGAAAAGCTGACCTTTTACCCACGAGGTTAAAAGGCTGCTGTGATGGGAGGTATTTCTCTCTTTTCTGATTTACGTTATGATTTATAGAGATATAGTAACATAATGTGCTTCTTCCATTGCTTCGGTTTCTTGCTGCTGATGGGGAAATATCCAAAGGTCAAAGGTTATGCTGCTGATGCTCCGAACTGTGCCATAATGGCGAACAACCATGATACTGACAGTTAGGTAAGTAGAGCATATTTGAAAATATTAAGTCACTACATCGTTGTTCCTCAAATGTGCTGCGGATAACCTCGCAGCACATTTGTACTAGTATAACTAGATATAATTACCTATACTTAACTTTGTTCGCATGTGAAAACTACGTAGTCTAAATGAACCCGAATCTCGAAGTCTGGTCCCGTCTTCGTAGGCTACAGGCAACAGGCTACCTAACTGTAAGATCAAGAGGCAAACTAACAATTTAGACCTTGACCTTCGCATGCTTCGTCATCTAGCCTCGTGGTATAATGCAGTGTACTGAAAAATGACCTGTATTTTGCCACAATCCATCATCACGGGCACCTGTACAAGGCCTGTTCTGGCGGGATTCAAGTTCAGCCAGGAGTGCTAAGCCGGGGCCAGGGTGAGGACGTGCCGGCGGCTTTAGGGCACGGGTCAGAGACTAGGTTGTCCCCTCTGCAGGGTACGCGAAGCAATCCATTGGTGTTTGGTTCATTTTCAGTTTACTGGTAAATACTCTTATCCACATTCTATCCGATGAAAAAAAGTCTACGAAGAAAAATGCGTCCATGACCCCGGGCGAGGCAGCGGTGATAGAGATGCACGCAATGACTCAGCACAAGCTACTAGATAACCCGTAATTAAGGACAAACCTTCGTGAAGGTTTTGAGAGAGACGTATTTCCTCTTAATAACACTTGGATTTCTCTCGCGGTTCTAGAACTTTCCACGGGCTGAAGCAAAGCGGGAGTCAGACGGAGAAAGCCCCGCGTCGTCTGACTAGTCACTCACTGCTGTCTCAAGCAGAATATTGTTTATTCTTATTAGTTTACCTATTTCCTTACGCAATCCGCACTGAGCAATGCACTGCCAAAGCCAAACCACCGAGCATAAAGAAATAACCAGTACCCATAACAAATACATAAAATTAAATAAAAAAGGCAATCCCGGCCATTAACTCTCCGGTCCGCGAACCTCCCACCCCATCCTTAAGGAGGTCAGAGGCCGATAAAGAGGTCAGGACCAACATCACCTCTCCCCCTTGCCCCGCTTCTTGCCTGGTCAGCGTGCCGAAATTTTCCTTCATCTCCAGAGTAAAGATAAAACCGACGCCAAGCGATATCGCGTCTCTTTTTAAATTTGTAATGAACTATGATGGGAGATGCTGTCATCCCCCTGTCTGTTATCTGCGAGACGTTATCGCCACAGCGCTCCGGGAGATGAGCTGTGCATCTGGATGTATCGTGATGACGATTGCTCTCATTCTGTGAGTAAACGAGTTATATGTCCAAGTTCATGACAGTCTTCGTGTTTACTCTGACGCGTGGAAGTGCAGCTCACACCAAAACCTCTATTTTGTTATTCGTTGGGCGTACAGATGATTAAAAATAGGATTCTGATTACACCAAGTCATGTAATTTGATATAATAATTGTAACAGCACTAGAAAAAAAGAACGTAAAGTGAAACAATATGATCATAAATGAGAAAACTTGAAATGTATTGCCTGAGTTGAATTCATATTCCCATCAGTCAAATCTCGTACTGAGACGTGGTGGTGGATCCTCACGTATAAGGAGTACGCGACCCGGCAAGAGCGAACAGGAGTTTGTGCTGCGCTAGAGGGAGGCTGCCTTTGATAGATCTTTTTTATTATTTATTTTATTTTATTATATTTTGTTTGATTATTTATTTATTTATTTATTTATGGATTTATTTTTAATTTGCATCATTTGTCATTATCTGCTACTGAAGGAAACGCAGGAAACCATAAAAACTCGTTCATGATTTTCATGAGAAAATATTCCCAAGAAGTCGCTGTTATTTGAGAAGAGGAGTGCAGACTGATAAAATAACAGAAAGAAAGAAAGCAAGAAAAAAGAAGAAGAAAAGTAAATATATGAATCTACTAGCATTACCTGGTTATTTTTGCCAATGGACTAGCGGCGAGAAAGCAATCTGGAGAAGAGGATATTGACTTCTGTGGATCGCGAGCAATGGGCATTGAATCTCATTGTATGAACCAAAAAAGGCTAAACGCACTAAATAAAGCACAACAGCTTCTCGAAGGCTGTAGGTGTGCAACATTTTCTTTCACTTATATGGAAACGGGCAACCCTTTACACTTCCCGCACTGTTTCCATAAAATGCTCACTGAGGCAAGCATTTTAAGGGTCTCGAGATTGTATGTTTGTTTAGTGTAATCTAAAGCTCTCATTTCCCAGAGACGTGTTTCCTGCTTGGTCGGCAAGGACGTCGAGCCATAAACTGCATGAGCCATTTTTACTCGGTCAGGAGAGGTAATGCGATCACCACGACCCTGTCAAGTTGCGCATGCAATGTGCACACTCACCGACCTTTCCTTGCATATGATAAACCTACCCACGCAGCGCAGACACTCCTAAGTGCGTACGTGCTAACACCCATGCCTACACCCTCACCCACATATCCCCAAAACACACACACACACACACACACACACACACACTCACTCACTCACTCACTCACTCACTCACACACACACACACACACACACACACACACACACACACACACACACACACACACACACACACACACACACACACACACACACACACACACACACACACACACACACTCACGCACGCACACTCACTCACACTCGCTAAAACCTGCTCACATCCATGTCTTCATCTCAAGGAGGAAGTGAGGCCATTTGCCACCATCGTTCATGCTTCGAGTCAGGCGAACGTAGCATTGTTATGTGATAAGCTGTTTATCAGTGATGAAAATAACGCCAAGAAAAGCGCGATTCGAATATTTATCTTCGAACACCTGCGTCTTGTTCACCCTTTTTTTAAATAACATAACGCTTTGATATTATAGGAAATGCCTCAAAGTTGACAAAAACAAAACAAAACAAAAAAAAAAACAAAGCCAGACGAGATAATGGGCAAAAAAGAACCGCTTCCCAATTTGCTGATTATTTTTTCAATGCACATAAACGAAAAAAAAGCTCGAGTACGTCTCGATGACCAATAATTCCTAGCACGCTTTGGTTTCATTCGCGGGATTCCCAGAGTCTTAGGATGCATGCAAGGGCCTGGCAGTTGCGTTTTGCTGATGATACCGGCCTTCTGTGTGTGTTTTTCTTAATGATTATTCTATTTCATGTTCATTTTATCTATATGTTTTCCTTCCCTCATTTATTTATATATTAAATTTATCTGTATGTTTTATGTATGTATGTATGTATGTATGCATGCATGTATGTATGTATGTATGTATGTATGTATGTATGTATGTATGTATGTATGTATGTATGTATGTATGTATGTATGTATGTATGTATGTATGTATGTATGTATGTATGTATGTATGTATTCATATATTTATATATCTATCTATCTATCTATTCACTATTTATCTATTTATTCATGTATTTATTCATTTCTTCATTAATTTATGAATTGATATTCCTGTGCTTTTTAAGGATTCTACGAAAGATGGAGAAATCATAAAGGTGTCGTTGATAGTGTAAACCTATTGTGTGTGCAATTTTATTTGCAGACACACAAACACATAAATTTGGTTTGACTATATAATATTGTTGAACATATGCACTTTACCAGAACATTAATAGCTGTTATCACTCTTGCACATTCATTTACAACAGGAAAAAGGATGAGACTGGCACGGTTGGCAATATTGTTCATGACTCGTTTCCGAGTTCCATGTATGATGAACAGCTTTCTCTTTGCTATTGCTAATTTGAAAAACGATCAGAGAAAAGTAGGAAATATTTGCCATCGCTCGTTTAAGCGCTCAGGTCAGTCACACTTGAATATAATAATGCTGTACTCCTGGAGGTTTTTACGATGCTTTAAGCGGTTTTGTTAAGGCTTTTAATTCCACATACGCTTACACTGTTTCTGGTGCGAAAGTAACACATTCTCACGCACACAGAATCTGATTTCTATTGAACTGGAATGTAACATTAAGTCAAATTCAACCAGAACAAGAACGTATTCTCGCTCATCCCTAGCATAGCCTAAACCCTGAACAAGATGACGATCTCCGTTTTCCAACCTAATAACGACGTCCTAATCTCCACACATCGCGACAACCCTTTAGCACCACGACTGTTTAAGGCAAAGTCTTTTATGTTTGCATGGGATATATGAATTTCGCTCCTATCGACAAGTGGCAATAAGCATTGTTTTGCAGCAACATTAGGCGGTTATCCTGGCGACCGGGGGTCTTCTATGGAACAGCTGGGATCCGGAGAGAACTCGTCCGAACGCCCAGCTCCACGGTCTCTTTCACCAATCTGAAACGGATATTAGATTACCAGCTCTTCCCTCCTTATGCACACCCGATACTCCATTTTCTACGATCATCTCGCAAGAAAATAATTATAAAAGACAGATGTAAATCGAGATAACAGCCGCCATCAGGGACTCGTGTTCCCCACTGAGGCCGTGGATATGGCCCCTCTGTGTGGCGCACGAGGAACGAGGAAGAGGGTGAGGGCAGGGGCCGGGGCGGAGGCGGCTCTGACCACTGCAAGCACAGACCGGCCACCTACTGACCTGCATCTGACTTTTCTCTTGAGTGTAATCAGACAGCGGAAGATGATGTTGTTGATATCATATTGGCATTTATGACATGTTCTGATTAATGTCTTTTTACTTTTTTTTTCTTTGGTTGTTTGGTGATCTGGAAGTGTTTTAAAGGTTTCTCGGAGAATCACTTCAGAACGTTTCGCCCTAGTGCTTGCATGCGTTGCCCCATCCCCTCCCACAGATCCGCCATCGCTAACTTTCTATTCTTACTCTTTCTCTCTCTCTCTCTCTCTCTCTGTCTCTCTCTCTCTCTCTCTCTCTCTCTCTCTGGCCTTTCTATCCGGTTATCCCCATTCTCTAACCTAGACTTCTCTCCCTTCCTTACCTGCCCATAACCCCACCATTTCAGACCATAAAATTATTCTAAGCTCTCCGACTGTCTCCCTGTACGGAGGGTCATGTCCAGTGCGGGTTACAACAGCCTGCCCAGCACACATACCAACATCCACCTCTCTTTCTCTCTCTCTCTGTTGTTCTCTCGCACTCCCTCCTTCTCTAAGGCACCAACCTCTTCCTCCCCCTCGCCCTGCGTAATTATGCCGTCATGGTAGATGTTTACGTTGAAATATTTAGCTGTGGTGGGGGATAAATGTGTTGTTTAAGTAAGAATAAGAGGAGTGAAATAATCTGGTATTATCTTACGTCTCTCTCTCTCTCTCTCTCTCTCTCTCTCTCTCTCTCTCTCTCTCTCTCTCTCTCTCTCTCTCTCTCTCTCTCTCTCTCTCTCTCTCTCTCTCTCTCTCTCTCTCTCTCTGTCACTCTCTTTGTTTCCCCCCTTTCTCTGTCTATCTTTCGCTCTCCCCTGACCCCTCTCTGTCTCTCTTTACCTCCTCGTATATGATCCATATATGTCCGAGCAGTGTTAAAAACGTGTCACAAAGAATGTAGTTTCTGTCCTCATCTCTGGCTTCCACGAATAACCGCTTTCTCTGCCTTTCTCATATGGAGGTATTCCTTCCCCTGGCTTCCCTTCACGCCCATGTATAGTTCAATTTCCCTCACCCTATAATCCACCACGCTTTTCGCTTTTATTTTACAGAATATTAGCCGCCATACAACGAGACTTAATCTACACCTTAAATACTTATGTCAATTATGGTACATAAGACAGGAGTCCGTTTTCTTAGTCTCGAATTCCGCGGTTACAACAAAGTCATGTGTAAAAACTGAATTATACGTTTCAGTTGGATCTGGACCATCATCAAGTAGGTAAACACTGTCATTGCCGTGTGTTTCATGATGGGTTCATTGTGGCGACAGTGTATTCTCGTTGTCTCTTTTCAATAGTGATAGTAACATAACTAATGATATTAAGTACCATTATCATTGTTGTAACTTTAATTGTTACTGTAACTATAATCAATTTACTTGTAACTTTAATTGTTATTGTAACTATAATTAATTTCCTTGTTGTAACTTCCATTGTTATCATTATTATATCATTATCAATATTTTTTCACTGTTATTGTTTTCATAACTCATTTTATTGTTTGTCGTTATTGTGTTTTATTATTATTAATAAGTTGAAGTCGTTACTTTTTTATGTAAAATTGGGTGACTGACAATACAAATATTAAAGAATAGATCTCTCTCTCACTCTCTCTCTCTCTCTCTCTTTCTCTCTCTCACTCACACACATAGACACATATACACATACACACACATACATACATCACACACACACATACACGCATGCACATACACACACACACACACACACACACCACTACACACACACACACACTACACACACACACACTTACACACGATTACACACACACACACACACACTACACCACACACACATACACACTTACACACACACACACACATACACACTTACACACACACACACATACACACTTACACACACACACCAATGGATCAATGTAGGGATTGCAACTCCATGGGAAAATGCGCTTGGTCAGTGCGGTACAAATTACGTTAGTTTGTTTGTTTCTTGATTTCCCAACAGTGGGTGGTCTATCTTTTTCGACTCCTTGGCCACTACATAACTCATAAGTCGAGGGCCACAAAGCAACATATACACAGTAACACACACTATCATCATCAATAACAGTATGCTCATGTTTGAGCAGCCGTGGACCTCTCCACCATCCTTCGCCACTCAACTCGATCGGCCTTTTCGCTTGCTTCTCTAACTTTATCTAGTATTTTGTAGTTCAGTGATACTGCGGGCAATTAAAACTATATCATGGGCGTACCTTAATTTGATATTTTATATCCTCCAACATCTACAGTTCCTTAAAAATTCTCTAGAGCATCTCTCATAATTGCTTCAAAATATATATTAAAAAGGGTGGGGAGACGAATGCAACCTTGCCCGTACTCCTTGTTGACTTCGAACCATTCTCATACCCATAAGTGGTTCTTACATTTTGCTTGTTGTTGGTCATACATGGCTTTTATTAGTTGGATGTGTTTTTGGGAAATTTCATATCGTTCTGTTATTCCAGAGGATATCGTGATAAACAGTATCAAAAGCTTTCAATAATCGATGAAACACTGGTATAGGTCTTTTTGATGTTCTCTGCTTTTCTCTATGATCAATTTTAGATTTAGAATCGGGTTTCTGGTACCTTTTCCCAGGCGAAAACCTGCTTTTCGTCTGCAATTTCTTCTCTTAACTTTAACTTCCTTCTTTCAGAAATAATTTTCAACAAAATTTTGCTGCTGTGACTGATTAATACAATTGTCCTGTTATTGTTGCATGGAGTGCATCACCTTTTTTAGGTAAGGAGTTAAGACTAAATTTTACCCAGTCTTCTGGCCATTTTCTTTCTTTCCAAATTTTCGTACATTTTCGTTTGTAGAAAAGTATTAAAACACTTTCCCCCAGCATTCTTGATTATTTCTGCTGTTATTTCATCTGTTCATCTATTCTTGTTATTCTTTAATTCTTTTATGGCTTTTATAACTTCGTCTAGCAGTGGCGGTGTTCATCTTCGCTGTCATTGAGTCTAATTAAGATTTGTTAGATCTTTATTTTTTTGTATAGGTTGGAAAATATTGATTCCATCTATCTTTGACTTCTTTTCCATCACATAAAAAAAAAGTCCTCTTCAGTTTTGATAGGGTCCATTGTTTTTTTAAAATTTTTCGTGTAATGTTTCGTACTCCTTGGTAGAGTTCTTTAGTTGTCTTGATAGAACAGTTTTCAATTCTCTGGCAATGTTCATTAAATATTTTTCCTTATCTCGTCGCAAAAATCTTAGTTTTTTTTTTTTTTTTTTTTTTTTTTTGTAAATTATTCTTCAACTGGATTATTGATACCCTTTGATTTTAGGCATTTTCCCTTGTTTCAATTCACTTATGTTTTTTCAGATATCCAGGGGGAATTGTCTTTCTTTTTGGCGATAGTTTCTTAAGCAGCGCTCAGCAGGAGTTTTTTCCTTCTTCCACAACTCATTTGGTGTTTATCATTTTCACATTGATTGAGTACTTCAAATTTGTTTGACACTCTAATTCTTTTAATTGTTATCAAGAGTTTTGTAGTCAAAGCTTTAGAGGTGGTGTTGGATGCTCCATCTTTTTGGTGTCTTATTGAAAGTCGATAGTTAGAATTTTGGTGGTCACTGTTGCGTCGGCCCAGGTCTTGGCATTTTTATACAACTTTTCCATTTCTGGTTCAACACAGTGTAGTAAATTTTGGTTGCCTGTTCTTTTGTCTGGTGAAACCACTGTACAAATGTCTTGGATGGGGTTGGGAAAAATGTGTTAGCTATAACTAATTATTTGTATACAGAATTCAATAAAATCTTCACCTCTTTCATTTATATCTCCAAGCCGAATTTTCCACAGGTGTCATTTTTTAGATCAAATTTTTTCCTACTTTTGCGTTTAGGTCTCCCATGATTACTTTTACATCTCTGCTAGGGATTGTGTCTAAAGTTTCTTGGAGTGATATAAAAATTTTACAATTCTTCATCACTTTGCAATGTTGGTTTTGGTGGTAGCATTGTATAATACTAATGTTATGAGGTTTTTGCTTGTATTCTGACTTTAAAAATGCGATCATTTATTGGGCTGTACCCAATTAGTGCATTTGCGTTTTTTTCGTGAGAATCATAGCAACTCCGTGACTATAATTTTCTTCTTCTTTTCCAGAAAAAAACTGTCTTGTTTTCTTTAGTTTTGAAACTTCCATTACTTTTCCAATTGGTCTCACTGATTCCTAGTATTTGAATGTTGTATCTATCCATTTCGTTACAGACAGTATGCAATTTAACCCATCTCTTTAATTTCCTTACGTTCCCCGTTCCGATTTTTAATGTGTTTTTCTTAATTGGACATGTTTTCTTTTTCTTCCTTGTCGTCCAGAAAGCATATTAAAATTGTCCCCGCCTGGTTGCCCCTGAAAAACGCGCGCTTTGATAACTCATGCGACGGGCGATGTGGTATGAATTATCATTTCTGTATTTAATCATTGGTGTAGAGGTTTGTCAGGAGAAAAGAAAAGTTGAGTGGAATCCCCCAGGCTCCTTCTCAACTAGCAGTCTCCAACTAACTAGGAGGAACTATCTCTGGGCCCCTTTGAAAAGATACACTGCAATACGCCAGACATTGTTTGGTGAAAACCCGTAATCATTAGAACCCCAAGGTTTTTCCCCCAGAAAATCAATGCCCTGCTGCCGACAGCTTCACCGCAACCCTGCATAGGGAGCTAATAGGGTGCTATCCTTTTTAAGGGAACCCCAAGGTGCAGTTTTTTATCTTACC
>NC_051395.1:21450524-21463024 GCF_015228065.2 Penaeus monodon | reverse complement strand
TTGTTTTTTCTCAAAACTTCTGCTAGTCGTCCCCCCTTTGGTGGACTAAAAGATCTCTCTTCGCGCAGAAAAGAATCCGATACATTTGGCCCAAGAAACCAGAACAGTTGATGAGCAAGCTTCAGTGGTTGGTTGCAAGGTAGCATAAATGTGCAAAAATATTATAATATCATGACTGGGAGTCATGAACAAGGCAGGCACACGGATTACTAACTACACCTGTGCACACACTCAAAACAAAATTCTGGACGCATTCGCAATCACTTCTCGTACACATCGCAATTCTTATGTATTTAATAAGAATTTTGTACATCGAGTGTAAATCCAGAACAATGATGCCTACAAATGGAAAACAGGCGACACACACACACACACACACACACACACACACCACACGACCACACCACACACACAAACCACACACCACAAACACACACACAACACCCACACACACAACACGCCAAGCACCGACGCGCCCCGGCAATGTGTATGTGTACAGAGTCTACACCATATACAAAGCGAGAGTCAAATGGCATCAATCCAGGAACTTGACATAAGAGCTGATCGGATATGGAAAATAACAGAACGAAAAGAGAGGAAAGAAAAAAAATCATGTGAAACCCCCAACAAAACATAAAGGACAGATACTCACAAGAGAGAAGTCGAGACGGAAAGAAAGAAAAGGAGAAATAATAGAGAGGGAGACCACGAGCCATAGAAATCGAAACAGACCCTCCCCTCTCACAAAAAAGGTTTTATAGAGCGAGAAGGTCCCGTGAAAGGAAAAGGAGAGAGGAAACGGCGAGAAGTCGAGCGATTAGGAAGGTGACCTCCGAAAGCCCAAGCAGCCCGTGAGGGCGGCGGGGAGGGGGGCACACTGGAGTATGAGTGTGGGGGGGAGGAAATAGGCTAGGGGCACTCACGGGCAGGAGATGGGTCAGGCAGTAGGGGTAAGAGCCAGAGCTTTAGGTTCGAACCGGTTCATGACACTGATGCTAAAATAAAGTCTTCACTGCTACCAAAGGGGAAAAAAAAAAATGTAAAAATGATATGAAACAATAAATAAAAAGCAGACAAGTTACCTTTCATAATAGAAATATCATCTTAACATTTACGCAGCTGGAGGACTCCATTCCTGCACACTGAACCTAAAGACGGAAACTTCTACTGACAATAAGAAACTCAGCGCTAATGGCACCTATCATTACCTTTATCACAAACATTATTTCCTTATCGAATACATCCTTTGCCATGTGATTGCGGCCTGTAATTCAAGCAAGTTAGTAGAACGAGCGAGCCGTAGGTTCTCACAAAAAAGTGTTCCCAGTCCACGGCAGAGCGCCACATTTCCGGACCTACGAAAAGTTGATGTTTATGGCAACCAGATGCCCTATGTCATCTACCATTTCCACGCAATCGTATTCTTCTCTTTTCCAAGGTACCCGACTGCCATGTGGTCTCTTTATCCGAGACCCATATATAACTCCATTCGATAATATACTCCTCCGTGCCGCATCTCATGCATCTCTCCCGCCGTGCTTGTGCAACATGCTACTGCCAACAGGCCCTCCGCCGCATCCGTTCGCAGCTCCACAATTGCGTTCCCGGCGTGTGGCCGTTCTGACCTCGCCGCTGAGGGGCCGCCATAAACCCTACGAGCTGCCTTTTCCTCTTCTCTCTCCTTCTCTCTGGCTTCTACCGCTTCTGCTTGGTCTTTCCCTTCCCCAGCCTTCTCTCCCATTATGTCCCCTTGCCTTCCCTCCCCCCTTTCCTCTTCTCGTTTCTTCTTTCGTCTTTAACGTCTCTCTTCCTAATGTCTCTCTTTTTCTCTCCCTTCCTTACCTTCTCCCTCTCATTCTCCCCCCTTTTTCCTTACTTTTTCCCTTCCTTTCTATCCTCTCCTTCTCCTTTCTCTCCTAATTTTTCTTAACTCCCTTCCTCCTTCCCTCCCTTACTTCCTTCTTACTTCTTCTCTTCCTTCTACCCTCCCTATTCCTCCTATTTTCCCCGCACCTCTACCTCCACTCCCTTCCCTCCTTCCTTGTTTCCCCCCCCTTCTCCAAGCCTCTCCTGCCCTTCCCTCCCTCCTTCTACCCCCCCCCCCCCGTGCATCGAAAGAACTGCTGGCACGGCGCCCATCCGTTCCTGCGCCTGTCGTCACCCGTGACGAATCCCATGTGGCTCCGGGCGCGCGTCGGCGCTCGGCTGAGGGGCCTTGCATAACCTCTCGCGCCCAAACCTGCTTCCCACACCTGTCGACGAGGCTTACGACGCAGGCCTCTAGCAGCGAGGGTTTCGATCCGGTGATGTGGGCGTGGGAGGACAGGGGTCTGCGCCGCGGACACGATACGACCTTCAAATTGGTACTGGCAGAGCTTGGAAACGTCTGCCAAAACCTTTAGGATGGCTTTAGGGCTTTGTGGAATTGGCGCCCAGGGAGTTTGTCTGGGGGCGGAGGTTTGAAGCACCACGTACAGGGGTAGTTCAGAAGAGGCCAAGGAAAAGAAATATGGTTTGTAAGTCAAGTTATGTGTAGCCATTAGGGTGACACCTTACCAGATAGAAAAAAGTATGAAACCTGTGGACATATACGACTACCGGGTTGTTGATTTATGCTTTTCTAGGGGTGAAAGGAAAAAGGAAGGTTCAAACGATATATTTTTTTATCTATTATTCGCATGGAAAAAAATCAACAGTTTACCCTAAACAACTTTAAGGGCAGTAGCTAATTTTCACATCACACTTTGATTTCACATAAAAAAAAACACAACCGGTATTATCCTTCTCCCCCTTCCCAGCAACTCCGTCCCCCTTGGAACCAACCAGCGTGCTTGTCTTAACTGGGGATAACCTCTTTTATGAGCGAATAAAGGACTCTATTCACACATGCTTCTTCTTATGATGGATCACCATCTTTGTTAGACCATTTTACTGTAGACATTGATACATGACTTATTACTTCTCCAGTCCATATTCGTTTGATATTTTTGTTTCTCCTCTCTCCTTCCTCCCCCGCCTACTCTGTCTTTCCCGTCTCTCTCTTGCTTTTTCGTCTGTTTTCGGTCTTTACCTCGCACTTTTCTCTGTCTGTCTGCCTGCCCGCCTGCCTTTCTCTCTCTCTCTCTCATCTCGCTTCTCTTCCTCTCTACTCTCCTCTTCGTCTCATATCTTCCTCTCTCTCTCTCTCTCTCTCTCCTCCCCCCCTCTCTCTCTTCGTTTTCTTTTACTTTTACTCTCTGTTTGTCTGTCTATTGTTTACCATACCAACCCTCTGTCTCGCTGTCTTTCTGTGCATTTAGATACTCACAAATGAATATATATAGACACATACCTACATATCCATACATATATCTATCAGTACGTATCTATCTATATAAACACACACACACACATACACACTCACACACACACACACACACACATACATATGCATATATATATATATATATATATATATATATATATATATATATATATATATATATATATATATCTTATATATATATATATATATATATATTATATATATATATATATATATATATGTGGTGTGTGTGTGTGTTGTGTGTGTGTGTGTGTGTGTGTGTGTGTGTGTGTGTGTGTGTGTGTGTGTGTGCGTGCGTGCGTGCGTGCGTGTGTGTGTGTGTGTGTGTGTGTGTGTGTGTGTGCGTGTGTGTGTGTGTGTGTGTGGGTGGGTGTATGTATATATAAACACACACACACACACCATGCACATATACACACATACACACACACCACACACACACACACACAAACACCCACATCTATCTATTCATCAGTCAATTAGTCACTTTATCTATCTATTTATCTATATGTATATTTGCAAGTATGTATGCATGTACGTATGTTTGTATGTACGCATGTATGTCTACGCATATGCATATATATGAATGTTATATATTTACATGACTTATAATTCAGTTTCCTGAGACCTGAGCCCAAACGCCTGGACGAAAACGAAAAGAGACAACGATAATCGCATTCCAGGGTCCGACCATTAACTTCTGTTATCTCATGTCCTGTGAGGCAACGACGTGGTCCTCGAGGGAGCGCCCTTCCCTTGCATTGGGATGATTTGGCATTTTTCTTCCTCTTTTTGCCTGCCTCTTTCGGGAGGACTGCAGAATAGTCCGCCAACAGTGTTATCCTTCGCAAAATACTTTCCCATGTTATACTCGGAGATGATCATTAACCCGAGATTTACGCGCGAACTTCCTCTCCTTAATGTTATTCTTTTCGGCTTTTCATTTACATTCCACTTTTTTTTTTGAAGGCATGTGTCGAGAATGTTGTAGAAAATTTAGAATGAGGTCGATAGAACGATCAATCGTGATGGGGGACGATCGGTGCGCATCACGGCCTTCTTTTTGTCATACTCGAAGTGCATTGTGGGAGGGAACGCTCTTATTATGCCATTTTTTTCCCACAACTCTCTCTCTCTCTCTCTCTCTCTCTCTCTCTCTCTCTCTCCCCTCTCCTCTCTCTCTCTCTCTTCATCTCTCTCTTCTCTCTCTTCTCTCGTTCCTATCTCTTCTCCTCTCCTCCCTCCCTCCTCTCTCTCTCTCTCTCTCTCTCTCTCTCCTCTCTCTCTCTCTCTCTCTCTCTCTCCTCCCTCCCCCCCCCCCCCCCTCTCTCTCTCCCCCCCCCCCTCTCTCCCCTCCTCCCCCCCCCCCTCTCTCCTCTCTCTCTCTCTCTCTCTCTCTCTCTCTCTCTCTCCCTCCTTCCCTCCCTCTCTCTTTCTCTCTCTCTCTCCCTCTCTTTTCCTATTTTCTGGACTCGAAATATCATCCTCTCATACTTTCCCTTCTTTATTTCCCTCCTTTTTTCTTCTCCTTTCCTCACTTCTCTATTTCCCTCTCCTTTCCTTACCTCCCACTTCATCATCTTTCTTCCTTACTTCCCCCCCTCTCTTTCCTTTCCTTACCTTCCCTTTCATCCTTACACATTTTTCTTGTTTCCTTTATTGATGTTTTTTTCTTGCATTCAAGGTGTCAACACACTATTTTCTTCTTTTCTTCTCCCTCCATCATGCTAAAATCCACCTCGTTTTTTTCCCGTCGAGTCATGCGCTCTAACGACATCGCCAAAGGAGTCTAGTCATGCACATGTCCTCGGAGGCAGACATATTTAGAGTGCATGGTGTTTATCTTGCCAGTCTCTTGAGCAGATAATATATGCTATCTTGAATAAACTTTCGAGAAAATATCTATTATGTGCCTAAATATTATATTATGCATGGTAACACAGAATATGCATTTTAACGACTTCAGTGTTTGAATTGCAGAAAGTGACATCATCAGAGAGGGCCTGGGGAGGGGGAGGGGGAGGGGGTGGGGGATGTTTGGATGCAACGTAAGCAAAAACACCCTAATGCTGATATTGCAAAAGCCACACATGAAAGGGGAAAAGGAAAAGAATGTCAGTCAAAAAGGTACAAGTTTTTTCTCAATTTTTTTGTCCATTTTTTACTTCTCTGCTTCTTTTTTATTTTTCCTTTTTGCGTTTACAAGGCCGACAACTTTTTTCGGAAAACACTTATGGATAAAAAAAAAGTAAAAAAAAAAAAAAAAAAAAATGCCATCACTGTTCTTTTCAAAATTTTAAACTGGATATTAATTCCAGTACAAATAAATGGATGCTGCTATTATCGAATACATAATCTGGATAGTCAAAACTAGCCTTTTCAAATATAATTTCTGTATTTTGTCAGTATTTTGACAAATGACTGACAACTATGCACTAATCTGGTTTTGCGAGCTTTTAATGATGGTTACAACAACGACAGTGATAATGATATAAATAAATACTATGATAATATTAACGATAATCATGATAACATTAATGAAAACCAATAGTAATGATGATAATTATGATAATGATAAAGATTGCAGTAACAATAATGCTTATAATAATAATCCTAACAATGATAATAATAATAGCAATAATGAAAATTATGAAAAGAATTATTATAATAATAATATTGATAATACTAATTAATAATAACAATAATGATGGCAATAATAATAATGATAATACAAATAATAACAACAATTATGATAACAATAATAATACTATTTAATAATAATAACGATAAGAATAACAATAACTATAATAATGATAATAATTATATGAATGATGCTACTACTACTACTACTACTACTAATGATAATAATAATAATAACAATGATAATAATAATTTTGATATTGATATTAATAATGATAATGACGATAATATTAATAGTTATAAAAAATAATGATAATAATGATGATGATGATGATAATGATGATGATGATAATAATAATACTGATAATGATAATGATAATGATAATGAAATAATAATAATAATAATAATAATAATAATAATAATAATAATGAATATGATAATAATAATAATGATGGTGACAATAATAATGTTAATGATAATAATAATAATAATCATAACACTGGTCAACAACAAAAAAAAAAAAAAAAAAAAATTAAACTGATTTTAGACAATTTTGATGCGCTGAATCCAAAAATAACATTGGTTTTGCTCAATCAGGTCAAATTTGTGTTCTATTGCCAAATATTGCTTTTTACGGTTGTTGTTCATACATAAGGGTATTAGCATTTTCGTGGCGGGTATTACGATATAATTTTCAGTTGCGACCGCACATTTTTTGCTAACAGACATTTTTTTCCTTATTCAGATGAATGATATGGATTCGTCCAGAAGGTCTTGCAGAAATAAGCTGGATGTATTCTGCTACATCTGCGGCGAATACACCGTTGTTCCTAAAAGGGAACCAGTCACAAGTTTCGTAAAGCGTGCTTATCATGCTTATTTTGGCATGAAACTTGGTGATCAGGACAAAGCTTGGGCGCCTCACATGGTCTGCAAGAAATGCACCGAGTATCTACGTCGCTGGACCCATGGAAAGAAGGACGGGCTGAAGTTTGGAATTCCTATGGTTTGGAGAGAGCCGAAAAACCATGTCAGTGAATGTTACTTCTGCGCTATTAATTTGACTGGCTCAACAGAAAGAACCAGAGCAGCCTCAAGTATCCTGATCTTGAATTAGCACGTCGTCCTGTACCTCACTGTGATGAAGTTCCAGTACCTGTCACAGCAGAACTTCCTGAGTTAAGTGACGAAGAATTAGAATTCTCCAGTATTGAAGACAATGAAGTAGTTCCTAGCGATGATGCCGATGACACTCCGCATCCCTTTTCCCAGAAGGAGCTGTCCGTGACCTCAACTTGCCAAAGTCATCCGCCGAATTGTTGGCATCAAGACTGAAAGAAAAAACCTTCTTTCTGACAGTACTCGCATCACTTTCTACCGCAACAGACATCAAGAATACCTTCGTTTTTTCTCTGAAGAGAAAGACTTGGTGTACTGTACAGATGTTTCACAGCTTCTGCACAATCTTGGATTGCCACAGTACCAACCTGTAGAATGGAGACTGTTTATTGACAGCAGCAAGAGATCGCTGAAAGCCGTTCTGGTACACAACGGCAACCAGTTTGCCTCTAAATCGCTGGCTCACTCGAATACACTCAAGGTGAAGTATGAAGCGGTGAAGTATCTGCTGGAGAAAATTCGTTATTGTCAGCATGAGTGGATGATCTGTGTTGACCTGAAGATGGTGAACTTTTTGTTGGGACAGCAGTCTGGTTTCACCAAGTACCCGTACTTTCTGTGCATGTGGGATAGTAGGGACCGAGCTCAGCATTACACGAAAAAGGAGTGGTCTCTGCGGGAGGAATTGGAGCCTAGCAGATCAAAGAACGTCATCAACGCCCCTCTGGTGGACAGAGACAGGATACTCTTCCCACCCCTGCACATTAAGCTTGGCTTGATGAAGCAGTTCACCAAAGCTCTGGACAAGGATGGTGGCTGCTTCACTCACTTGTGCCATGCTTTTCCAGGAGTGACCATGGAGAAATTGAAAGCTGGCATCTTTGACGGACCTCAACTACGTCAGCTCATCAGAGATCCAGAGTTTGAAAACTCAATGAATAAATTCGAACTGGAAGCGTGGAAGGCATTTGTTCTGGTCATAAAGAACTTCCTTGGCAACAACAAGGCCAGCAACTACGCAGAACTCGTCACCAAAATGCTGACTGCCTTCAAAACCTGGGATGCAACATGAGCATCAAAATGCACTACCTATTCTCACACATGGATCGGTTTCCTCAGAATCTGGGATCAATGAGCGACGAGGGAGAGAGATTTCATCAAGACATGAAGGAGATGGAGACCAGGTATCAGGGACGGTGGGATGCAGTCATGATGGCCGATTACTGTTGGACTTTGAAGAGAGACATCCCTGCCGCTACACATTCGAGGAGCTCAAAGAAACGGAAGTGTCAGCACTGAATGATCAATGATGACCAAACATCTAGTTTTCATGCATCTGTCTTTATTAGTGTCCTGTCTACTGATCAACTTATCCATTCTGATCGATGTTCAGCATTGATCAGTAGATACTGTAATAGTTACCAATGTAATGCAATGTTGATGTCAATACAGATACCGATCAATGTTAGCAACATGTCGATAATTAAAAATTGGGTAAGAAAACAAAACAAAAAATATATATATCGGATGTGTAAGTAACACAAATAAAACAAAAATGCCGCTCTAATGTATTCAATTCGTAAAAAAAAAACGATTTTTCCTATATTCACTTAGTTAAAAAACTTGACCTGATCGGGGAAAATGGATGGCCTTTTGGATTCGGCGATGCAGATTTGTTCTAAATCAGCTGAAAAAACTAAGACAACTTACAAAAAATATTTTTTTTGTAACCCAGTGTAATGAGCAATGATAATAATATCGATTATATCAGTAATGATAATGATAAAAATAACAATAGAATTGGATTAATAGAAAAGATGATTGCAATGATAACAATCATTAATCTAGATGATAACGCAGATTAATTGTTATTGTCATCATTATCTACACTGCGATAATTCATGTTGCTTACTTGGTTATAATTTATCGGATTATTAAAATGATGATGATTTTTTTCTGCTGAACCACAATTACGCACATTCGGATATGCACACACACACACACACACACACACACACACACACACACACACACACACACACACACACACACACACACACACACACACCACACCAACAAACGCTCACCAACACACAAACCCATTTTGAATGAATGAACAAGGGGTAGAGTGAGACTGACGAGGTGGGTAATGAGGATAGAATGGGACAGATAAAAAAAAAGCAGAGTAATTATACCTTTGGTGATGGTGATTCCTTAAAGAGACAATTCAGGGGAAACGTAAACAGAAGATCTGAATGTTATCTTGTAACTGACATTTCTATTGTTAGTGTTTTTATTATAACCATTATGATTATTGTTGCTGTTGTTATCATCGCACTTGAATGGAGGACGGAGGCCTGAATTTACCATATACTTTCTAGTCATTATTAAGGTTTTCAACACCATTACCATTATCATAATTATTAATATTCAAGTTTGTTTATTCAAATGATCCCTTTCATTGTCAATGATTCCTTTGACTCGTAGCGAACATGAATCATAAACAGGAAACAAGGGAAGGAATAAAGCGAAATAAACCATACAGGTTAACCCTTTCAGCAGTGGTGGTGAAGGCTGCCTTTGTCACCATAGAGAGAGGTCAGGGTACAATAGGGGTAATGAAGGTGATGAGGTGGAAGGAGAAGAAAGAGGAGAAGGAAGGAGAGAAGGGGAAAGAGGTGAAGGAGGAAGAAAGTGAAAGAGGAGTAGGAGGTGATGGAGGAGAAAAGGAAGTGAAAGAAAAGTAGGGGGTGATGGAAAAGAGGGAGGAAGTGAAATATGTGAAGGAGATGAAGGAGCAATAGGAGGAGCGGGATAATGAAATGAATAACATAGTGAATGAATGAAAAGAAATACAGCCACGATATGAAAAGAAATTGAACGTAACGTTTCGAACTTGTCAAGATTTCCTCTTCAGACGAAGATATTTTGCCCGTAATTTGCTTCGTCTGAAGAGGACCTCTTGCTCTGTTCGAAACGTAACGTTCCTTTTTTCATATTGTAGCTATTCTTCCTTTCATCTTTGTGTAAACTTTACTGTGTTATTCACATTCACAATGAATGTTATAACGATAATGATAATGATAATAATCGTGATAATCATAAAATATTGCTACCACTACCGTTACGTCCTCTTCTTCACGTCCCCTTCCTTCTCATCAAGACAAAAACGCGTGAGTAGAACAAGAAGCAGAAGAAGGAGGAGAAGAATGAAAAACGAAAACAAAAACAAAAGCAAGAACACACGCCCTGAAGAACGTAACCCTCGGAGGTAACCCGGCGCTTCAAGCTGTCTGACCGCGTGGGTGGGTGGGTGGATGGGGGGGGGAGGTGAGATGATATCACGGATTTCTGAATGCGATGGTTTCTCTTTAGTGAAGGAGGGAGCAGGAGAAAAAGAGGAGGGAGGAGGAAGGAGTGAAAATGAGATGTGGGAGGAGCAGGGGGGGGGAGGAAGGAGGAGGAGGAGGAGGGAGGAGGGAGGAGGAGGGGGGAGGGAGGAGGAAGAGGAGGAGGAGGAGGAGGAGGAGGAGGAGGAGGAAGAGGAGGAGGAGGAGGAAGAGGAGGAGGAGGAGGAGGAGGAGGATGAGGAAAAGGAGGAGATGGGAGTGGTGGTTGTCGTGATGATGGAGGAAAAGGAAAAGGAAAAAGAAAAGTAAGTGTGGGGGAAGAGGGAGACAAAAGAGGGAGGAGAGGGAAATGAAAACGAATTGCGAGAGGGAGATGTAAGAGAAAGAGGTGCAGGATGATGGCGATAATGTTGAGGAGGTAGTGGTGTAGGGGAAGGAGGAGGAAGAGGAAATGGGACAGGTGGAGATATAGGAGGAAGAGGAAGAGGAGGAGTAGGAGTAGTAGTAATAGTAGCAGTAGTAGTAGGAGGAGGAGGAGGTGGAGGAGGTGGAGTGCGAGGAAGAGGAGGGGGTAAAAGGGAAGGAGGGGGAGAGGGAAGAAGAGGAAATGGAGGAGGAGAAGGAGAAGGAGGAGGAGGAGGAGGAGGAGGAGGAGGAGGAGGAAGAGGTGGTGGGGGAGGAGACAGAGAGAGAAAGAGAAGCAGGAGGAGGAGAAGCAGATAAAGGGAGGAGAAGAAAAAGGAGGTGGAGGAGCAGACAGAGGGGGGAGAAGGAGGAGGAGGAGAAGGAGGAGGAGAAGCAGACAGAGGGGGGAGAAGGAGGAGGAGGAGAAGGAGGAGGAGAAGCAGACAGAGGGGAGAAGGAGGAGGAGGAGAAGGAGGAGGAGAAGCAGACAGAAGGGGGAGAAGGAGGAGGAGGAGAAGGAGGAGGAGAAGCAGACAGGGGGGAGAAGGGGAGGAGAGAGGAGGAGGAGAAGCAGCAAGGGAGAAGGAGGAGGAGAAGGAGAGAGAGCAGAAGAGGGGGGAGAAGGAGGAGGAGGAGAAGGAGGAGGAGACAGAAGCAGAGGGGGAGAAGGAGGAGGAGCAGGAGAAGGAGGAGGAGAAGCACAGAGGGGGGAGAAGGAGGAGGGAGGAGAAGGAGGAGGAGAAGCAGACAGAGGGGGGAAGAGGAGGAGGAGCAGGAGGAGGAGAAGCAGACAGAGGGGGAGAAGGAGGAGGAGGAGAAGGGGAGGAGAAGCAGAAGAGGGGGAGAAGGGAGGAGGAGAAGGAGGAGGAGAAGCAGAAAGGGGAGAGGAGGAGGAGGAGGAGGAGGGAGAAGGAGAAGCAGAGAGGGGAGGAGGAGGAGGAGAAGAGGAGGAGAAGAGACAGGGGGGGAAGGAAGGGGAGGAGGAGAAGGAGGAGGAGAACAGAGGGAGAAGGAGAGGAGGAGAAGGAGGAGGAGAAGGCAGACAGAGGGGAAGAAGGAGGAGGAGGAGAAGGAGGAGGGGAAACAGAAGAGGGGGGGAAGGAGAGAGGAGAAGGAGGAGGAGAAGCAGACAGAGGGGGGAAGGAGAGAGGAGAAGAGGAGGAGAAGCAGACAGAGGGGGGAGAGAGGAGAGGAGGAGAAGGAGGAGGAGGAAGCAGAGAGAGGAGGGGAGAGGAGAGGAGGGAAAAAGGAGGAGGAGAAGAGCAGAGGGGGAGAGAAGGAGGAGAAGGAGGAGGAGAAGCAGACAGAGGGGGGAGAAGGAGAGGAGGGAGGAGGAGGAGGAGAAAGACAGAGGGGGGAGAGGAGAGGAGGAGAAGGAGGAGGAGAAGCAGACAGAGGGGGGAGAAGGAGAGGAGGAGAAGGAGGAGGAGAAGCAGACAGAGGGGGGAGAAGGAGAAGGAGGAGAAGGAGGAGGAGAAGCAGACAGAGGGGGGAGAAGGAGGAGGAGGAGAAGGAGGAGAGAAGCGACAGAGGGGGGAGAAGGAGGAGAGGAGAAGGAGGAGGAGAAGCAGACAGAGGGGGGAGAAGGAGAGGAGGGGAGAAGGAGAGGAGAAGCAGACAGAGGGGGGAGAAGGAGGAGGAGGGAGAAGGGGAGGAGAAG
>NC_051395.1:21410524-21415524 GCF_015228065.2 Penaeus monodon | reverse complement strand
GCTCATGACGTCATAACCCCTCCCCCCGCTCGCCCTAAGTCTTCACCTGCCACCTCTTTAATGCGGCGAACGCGTATGTTCTATTTACGAAAAGGAAGGAAATTTAAATGCTTGGCAGAGAGGATATTCTCGCCTTTTTAAATAATTTCATATCGGATACCGTTTTCGTGATCGGAGTTTTATCGACGAATAGGAAATACAAGAAATAAGAAGACAAAAGATGCAGGACGAAGAAACGTTTGAATGAATAATGTTTTGTCTCTTTCTATTCAGCCTTGCTCGACCACGCGTTTTTTGCCGATTTGCCAAAAAGAAGAAGAAAAAGAAGAAGAAGAAGAAAAAGAAGAAGAAGAAGAAGAAGAAGAAGAAGAAAAACGTAACACGACATGACAAATCAGTTTCACCGTTCGGTAACCACGTAAAAAAAAAAAAAAAAACAGATTTCGACGGTTTATAGAGTGAAACGTTCACTGAACCTTTTCACTTCATATCGTTTTAAGATCTTTTTCAAATCGTTTTTAACTCTCCGTTTCATGGTTTCGTTTTAATATCTTATTTTATTTTTATTTTATTTTTTTTGTTAATTACTCTTGTTTAAGGGTGGCAATATCCTTTCCTGCGTTTAAGTACTTTCCTTGCGCCG
Source organism: Penaeus monodon (assembly GCF_015228065.2). Lineage (NCBI taxonomy): Eukaryota > Metazoa > Arthropoda > Malacostraca > Decapoda > Penaeidae > Penaeus > Penaeus monodon. The sequence goes on along the minus strand of NC_051395.1, from coordinate 21,414,881 downwards.
ATTCGTAGTGTGGAAGTGCAAGCTAACGCTTTGTTTTCATTTAGAATTAAACTGCTGTTTCAGCTTGTATCAATGGTCGTACTAATTCATATGAAAACTGCAAAAATTGTGATTAGCAATTACTTTCCTGGTGGTTGCTTTTGTATTTTTTTTTTTATTTATCTATTTTTCATTGAATTTAATTACTTTCAATATCCTGTCTTATTCTTGTTCTATGTGATACTAATTTCTACTTAGTATTCGTCGCGTGTACGACAGTTTCTTATTTGTTCCCGGAGTCATACCTTCACCTATAACCAATTTGCTTTACCTCCCATTTCATCACGTGTTGTTTTATTTTATTTCACCTATTCCCCTTTCATTATCCCTCCTTTCCCCTTCCCATTCCTACCCGCCGTAACAGACGCCATCTCCTTCCTCTTGCAGATGCGTCGTCTGCAGTTACTAGGCTTGTGTCTGGCGGTCGTGGCCTTCGGGGTCCGCGCCGAGGAGGCCGCCGAGAATGTGGAGTTTGACCTGAAGGACGACCTCGAGGATGTGAGCGACGACGTGGTGATCGACCTCAACCACATGCTTGGAGAACTTTTCGAGAGTGAGTTGGTCCTGCTTTGCGCTGCGTTAGGAATGCTAGTAGACAGGCTTCAAGGTCGATTTTAACTTTTTTTTTTCGTTATTGGTGTTTTGTGAACGAATGGGTTAAGGTGCACGTATAAGACTGTACATGTCGCTAGGAAGCTTTTTCTAGGGGAGTATTTAAATAAACCCTCCAGGGGGGTCGTCCCCTTTGAGAGTTACGAGTCATAAAGGAAACCAAACCATTTAGCTCGGGCGGAGACGGAAGTGCAGCTCGTGCAACCTCTGTTCTGATGAGGCATTTAGGGATTTCTTTCTACCATAAACCCCCCTGCATTATTTTCTTTCTTTTTTTTACTGTAGTAAGATTTTCAGAGATAAAAAAAGTAAATCTGTGATCCCCTGATTGTCTGTCGTGTGCTTATGTGGACGGAATTAATGCTTATTATGTTCTCTACGTATCTTGCATTGGTTATGTCGACTGGAGCTCTGAACCTTTTCTATTTAGCCTACATGTTAATTGTAACCGTTATCACAGCTATGACAAGCACAGAACAAAAATATAGTTCTGATCTACATCCTCAAGTCCTTGAATTCTGACCATGTCTACTGATCCTGATGTTTCAAAAGCTGGTCCCCGTTATACTGATCTTTATGTATACGCTGACCTGCCCTCATGCCCACTCATGTCTTTACATCCTGATGTGGATGCCGAGTACACTACAACCGCTGTCAGCTGTACATATTGTCTCGCTATTTTTCGCAAGACTAAATGGCGATCATTCTTCATAAAAGAAGGAAAGAAAGAAAGAAAGAAAGAAAGAAGGAGAAGGAGAAAAAGAAGAAGAAAAACCTGAGAAGCATGCAAGTCTGGGATGGGGGAGGAGGAGGGGGGGGGGAGATGCTTCTTTGTCTTCTCATTCTTTCACTTTTGTATTTCTTCTTAACATTCCATTTAATCCTCCTCACTCCTATAGCCATAATTTGATAAGTATTATTCTTCAACGATGATATGGCCAATTTTATGATTGTTTTTTTGCTTTTTCTTTTCAGCCGACGAGGATGAAGATGTCCAGTATAACGCAGGTAAGAACTTCCTTGTTTATTTTCATTTTTTTCTTGCTGATATGGAATTTTTTTTGTATTTTCGTATGGTGTACTATTTTCCTTAATGTGTTTGTTTTGACTAGGTACTGATGCTCCTTTTTTTTTCTATAGATGCTGTCGAAGGTTCAAACCGAGAGGATCGTATGTATTTCACTAGTGTGTTTTTTTATAGATTGATATAATGTGAATTCATTATTAATATTTTAAAATGATTTCATCCATCTGTCTGCCTCTCTCTCCTTTTCTGTCTTTCGTACATTCACCATAGTCCTATCTGCCCCCCTTCTTCTCTGATCGTCTTCCTCTCATGCCGTCCCTCTCTCCCAGTCCTTTATCTCACCCCTGCCCCGCCCCTCTTTCTGATCAGTAGTATTCTCTTATTCACCTCCTCCTTGCTCTCCTACCTTTCTATCCTTTTTGATCGTCTTCACCCTTCTCCACCCTCCCTTCTCTGACATTCCTCTATCTCTCCCCCTCTGATCACCTTCCCCCTCCTTGCAGGCGCTCGTGACGTGGGCACCGAGAAGGCCAAGAGTGACCCGAAGGACCTCTCCCGCTTCAACAACTTCATCGACACCTTCTTTAGACGCCTCAACTCCTACTCCAGAACCCGCTTCGACCCTCTCGGTTTCGCCATCGCCAAGAAGGGCGGCAGCGGCAAGACCAAGAAGTGAGCAGCTTTATTTCTATCTGCACTGCGTTTTATAGGCTGGCTTCTACCTTTCTTTTCCTTTCATTCGCCGTCTTTCTTTAACGGTTTACATTTCTCTTTCGCCCACAGCAAGAAGGCTGGAAAGGGAGAGAAAGAGAAAAAAGGCAACAAGAAGGGCAACAAGAAGGGCAACAAGAAGGGCCAAAAGAAGAGCAATCGCCACCCGAAGGACCTGAACCTCGATGAAGAAGAGGAGGTATCGGATCACATCGAGAAGAGGGCGGTCGAGCTCGTCGCCGTCGATATCGCAGACGAAGAGGACGCCTACGAAGATGAACAGGAAGAGGTATTGTTTTACCCTTTGCCGCCAGACAGCTTTCTCTCAGGATTTGCTAATGTTTCTTAATAATTGTATACTTGAGCGGAGGCGCGTGCAAGCGTGTGGAATGCTTTCACATACACTTGATACCAGATTGTACCTAACAAAATTCTTTCTAAAGGAATCCCTGGATCGCTCAAAGCGCGACGCCGTAGAAGTGGCTGCAGAGGAGGAAGCGGCTGTCGCAAGGAAGGGGAGACCCGCCGGCGGTGCCAAGAAAGGCAACAAGAACAAGAGCGCTAAGAAGAATTCCAAGAGCAAGAAGGGCAAGAAGGGCAAGAAGAAGGCAGGAAAGAAGAAGAGCGGCAAGAAGGGAGGAAACAAGAAGGGCAAGAAGTCCCCTAAGGCCCGCACCACCCGCGCCTTCGTAACCGGCCTGGGCACTCTCGTCCGCAGCGGGGATGTCCTCGTCCGTGACAGCGAGAACGGCAAGATGATCAAGGCCGACTTCTTAATGGGACCCGTCGACCTCAAGGTGTCCAGGAAGGTAAGGAAGGAGAGCGATGTATTGCCTTCGTCAACAATCCCTTTGTGGCTGCTGAGTCCATCTGCAGTTCATGTCTTTTGACAAAAAGAGAGAAAAATATCCATGTAGAGAGCAATCAAAGCGCGTTTGAAACATACATAATCATTCCGTATTTATAACAATATCTCTGTCGCAGTTCGGCAACGGAAAGGAAGCTGTGGTCCGCAATGCCCGCGCCACCTCGCCTCAGCTGGAGGGAAAGATCACCATCAAGATTTCTACCAACAACAAGGCCAAGGTCTCTGCCTTCAAGGTCAAGAGGCCAGCCATCGTCAAGGTAATCATCAAGAATACTTTTCATCCATACTCAATAGACAAATATTGGCACTTTATGTCAATAAAATGGTTTTGTAATTGAGCAGGCAGAGGCGACACGGTTTTTGTAACACTTTCTTCTTCCCTCTTCAGGTCGACGGCTCTCTGTCCAGGAGCGACAAGGACAACTCCAACAATAACTTCATGGAGAACTCCATTGGCAAGTTCGCCCCCTACGCCGCGCAGAAGCTCAAGCTCGCCGGCCGCGCCGTCCTCAAGGATGCCGAGTCTAAGAGCCAAGAATAAGCTATCTTCACGACTTTATCCATGAACAAAAGTATGAATGATACCGATGCAGTCTAGTATGCTCCAGTTTCGTCGATAATATGACATACATTCACCATACATCAGTATACGAGTAGACGTCTTTGACATAGAGATTGTGTCTGATCTGCTGCGAAAATCAAAAGATATCAAAATTTAGTTGCATTCATTTGCTTTACTTTGCGCATCAGGCTGAACACCTGGATGTATTGACATTCGATTCTAAATTCCCACAAATTCTCATAGCAGTATTTTGAGATCATGAAAATAACATTGGTTCATACTCAAAATCTATAGTTCGCACTTTCTCAGGGTTTGTTTACACTTTCAATCATCACTAGGACGCAGTTCGTTCTGCATTCTTTACTCTTTTTCAACTTTCTTGATAATCTTCTCTTTCAGTGACCTTGATGTAGTTTAACTAAAATGATAAAAAGAAAAAAAAATCTATAAAACGAACAAGCGCAAAAAAGCAAAAAAAAAAAAAAAAAGGTCAGAGACCCCTCAAAACGTGCACTTTCTGAGGTGCTTCTGACCGGTT
>NC_051395.1:21368024-21375524 GCF_015228065.2 Penaeus monodon | reverse complement strand
CTACTCTGACCAAGACGCCTCTGCCTCTCTCTGCCCTGGACTACTCGTGTCCTTCAGGTGGGTCTTCTGGGTATTTCTCCTGTGTGTCTGTTTCATCTTTTGGGGGACTTACGAGTATCTGTGTTGTGATTTATGATTATGTTTTTGATGGTTTATGAATGTCTCTTTGGTGACTTGTGATTAAGTACATAAGTGTTATTAGAATGGCAAACTAGCGTGTTTCTGAAGGTTATTGATCCTTTTTTTAATTTGGATGTCATATTTATAAAAGAAATTAAGCTTATGCTTTATATGAATATTATTGCAATATTTATTACATGTTTGAAATAAGCGATATATTTAGGACTTGATTTTGCTTGGGACTGTGGGAGAACTCGAGCGAAGGGGCTTAGGCGTTTAAGGCATATATATATATATATATATATATATATATATATATATATATATATATATATATATATATATATATATTATAATATATATATATATATATATATATATAAACACAAACACAAACACAGTAACGTGTACACAAAGATGAAAAGAGAAACAGCCACAGTAGAAAATGAAGTTTCATTTTCTACTGTGGCTGTTTCTCTTTTCATATATATATATACTTATGTATATATATACATAGATATACAGTGTATATATAAATTATATATATACACAGTATATATATCTATATCTATATCTATATCTATATCTATATATATATATATGTATGTATGTATGTATGTATGTATGTATGTATGTATGTATGTATGTATGTATGTATGTATGTATGTATGTATGTATGTATGTATGTATGTGTGTGTGTGTGTGTGTGTGTGTGTGTGTGTGTGCATTTATATACGTTTGTGTGTGTGCGTTGGTTTTGTGTATGCATATGTTTAATTGCTTCTCAGATTTGTTGAGTTCAAAGAAAACACTAAGACAGGCAGATCGCTCGAAAGTGGACTTCTTCGGAGCTGGGTAGACGGTGCAACGCCACTTCCTGACTTGTTGGTCATCGGTGAGTAATATGAATGAAAATGAAATATAAATGGATTTTTGAATAACTATAAGAAAAATAAATTCATTTCTATATATCCCCCAGGGTATACTTCATGGACGCTCATGCTACAACAGTTCCTCGCTTCTCTCTCCTATTCCGATGTCCTCGGACTCCTGCTGACGATGCACAAAGAGGTAGCGCCGCTCCTGCAGCAGCTCTCCCGCAAGACCCGCGTTCTGTTCCACGCAGAAACCCGCCAGAGGCCGCACGGGAACGGCTGGGAGTCCAACGCGAAGGTCAGATTCGCACGGCGCGCGATTTTCGGCGACGCCTTCTATGACCTCAGCGAGAGGATACTGCAGCACTACCTGGAAAAAGAGCTTCCGGACGAACCTCCCGATGTCACGGGCACTCCAGCATTCCGCGCGGTTCCGGAGGCAGCGAATGGGTTGAGCGGTCGTCCCACAGGTGTGTGGTGGTGGGACTCGACGCTGCCGCACCACCTGGCGACCGTCCTTGAGTGCAACGACCTCTACCGTCGTAACTTGACGCATTTGAAGGAGTACTCAGACCTCCGCAACAACTGTCAAGATCAGTTTCACTCCGGGGCTACCACACTTGGCCTCGAGGTTGCCATGTTGCTCAACTTTTTGTGCAACTCTTATGTGAAGGGTGGAAAGAGACACTGTTGCAGCTGATGTAAAGTGTAAGGGTAAATAAATATCTATACTAGAAATCTCAATCGTTAAAAAGCAAACAATCAACAAATAATACAACAATCATAGTCAACAAAACAGGACAGTGACAGTGGTAAAGTTACTCATTAGATGATAACCCACTGACGCATACCCAGTAACAAAAATAATAAAAAACAAAAACCGCTGTTTATCTGGTTTCACTTATCTAATCTAGATTTCCAGTGCTTGTGATCAAATTACTGTTACTATTAATATTGAAGTATATGATAGTGACAAGAAAAAGATAATAATGACAATAATAATACCCGAAAGTCTCTTTGCTTCCCACATCCTCCCGCTTTCTCCTCTATGTCGGTAACTCTTTGGATAAATCGCTTGATCCTCCGACCAGACCTGACCTCCCATCGCTTCCGTTTGTCGTCTTCACCTGCCCGTGTTAACCGCGTTGCCTCTCCTGTCTCTCTTTTATGCTCCTTCCTCTCCCTTTCCTTTTCAGACCTGAAGATGGAATCCAGGAGGACTTCGAAATTGTTCTCATTTTCAATAAATTTAGTTTGTGCATTGTGTTTTTTCTACCAATAATGATGTCAATGATCATGAGATTGTATATAATACTGTAGTGACAGTGATGACAGGGGCTGCGCTTTCTCACGGAGCAGTGATGTTATAATTGTCAATAAAAGCTGGATGCATGCATTTGCAGACTTCCTTTAACCGACCGTATTTGATGTTAATTTCTTTAAAATTGACTTTGATCTTCTGCGGGTTCTTTTCTGTAACTTTTAGCTCTTTTTTATGATTTATAAGGACACACCTTAGTTTTTTCTATTTATTTTAGTACATTCTCCATGCGGGCCTTGCTCTGCTTTTAGAGATACATTCACTATTTTTATGAAGCAAAACGCATTTTTTAAAAATATGAGTTTATCAAGGATATAACTGGTCTGTGGGCATGGCCTGGTCGACTCTGGCATATTTGTGAGCGATATAGACACCAGGAAGGAAAATAAGAAAAAAAATATAGTTCCTTGGTTGTGGTATGGACTATTTTTCCCTGCTTCACTACGTAACTATATAATCAAAGATACATATCATGATAATAAGTGACAGCACAGGCATATAGGTAAGATTTGTAATTTATCCATTTTCAAAAGTACTGTAATTCATGATAAACAGGAGTCAGTGTTCAATAGTTTTATCTCTATTGCAGAGCAGCTTATTGAGGCCAGTTACTAGTGCACTGGTAAGTTGCAGCTAAGACTGGCCTATTAGGAATACTGAAAGATGTGTGCCATATACGGGAAAATGTTGGGCCTCGTAACAATAAGTTTGCAAGATTTCTTTGTTTCTGGTAATTAAGGAGAATGAGAACATGGTATTTATACAGTATTCATATTTATTAACATTATTTCTCTTGTTCAATTTTAAGTATGTTAGTTTTGTTCAACACTTGCAACATTTCGATCATCATGAAATTGTTGGAAAAAGAAAAACAGCTAGATTGTCATGCATCTCATTAAACATCCTTCGTTAGAAGACTAACTAGGAGCACAGTTCATATCTAAAATGTGGGTTGCCAATTGACGTAGCTGGTGTAGATGGAGAATGTTCATTATTGATATACTGTATCTAATTCTTGGTTTAAGTTTTCAGACACAGAAGGTTACTGAATAAGAAGATAACATATGAGTAACTTATATTTTATTTATAAGTGAAACTTGATGCACAATAGAAAGCAAAATAAGCAATCACTGCATTAATCTAGTGGGACATGGAGCTATTGTCCTGTGCAGTGAAAAACAAGAATGTGATTTAGCCCTGTCTGACATCACACATAAACACAAAGATCATGATACTATGCTAGAAAGAACTGTAGTTAAGGTGATTTCATAAAAGTGAAAGAGATAATATTATTGGTATAAATATACAATTTAAGCTACAAAACGGTAATCGATTGCCTTGGCACAAATTTTCGAGGAAGTTTAATATAAATTTTCTTTCAACAACTCTGGTAGGCTTAAGTTTAAAACTTATATCATGCCAATTAAACAATACAAAAGTTGCAAGTATTTGTTACAAACATATTCATATTTCAAAATAGCTTCACGTATGGTGGCAACAATAGCAAATGAAATAAAAAGCGCATCGAAGGCTTGACGATCCCAGGAGGTGTTGGGCCCCCTCGTTTAGCTGAAAAAACAAGAACGCTACTCTATTATACAAATCAGGCCAGCGAAACACGCTCTTACTTTGAACTTATACGAAAGGAGTAAAACTTCAATTTTGTCCAGGATCTGTCTGATGTGGAAACACTGGTGTCTTCCTGAAATCGCCAATCTTCCATGAACATGTACAACTGGCATATGATGCATGTCTTGGTCCACCGAGAATGGCTTCTATGGCCATGCACAAACGGGTGAAGGTCAAGTGATCTTAACATATGAATCATCTACATAATGCTTTGTGAAAATGATATACCAATAGTAACACTCCTCTTACACTTCAATACCTATTCATATTTTCTTTGAATTATGGCAGCTGACTAAGACAGAACTTGGTAACAAATACACCAGGGTCATCGTAAATGACCCTCGGCGTGTAAAATAGCCCTTAATATGTAAATTTACATATAGTCAGCTGATTAACCGTATCTGCATTATGATTACATTACTTTCTCAAAATCTGAACTTTTACATAAGAAAAGCATTTATGGAAATACATACGTCAGTGCCATGTATGGCTGGTTAATACTAATTTACAAAATATACGCTTTTGGTTCTATAACATTTTCTAGTTTAATTTAACATGTTATTTTTGCCTAATATTTCAACTGAATAACAAATAGAATTAGACAAACAATTATATCTTATGAAAATATCAAGGTAAACAGGTATTCATTTAAGGTATTTTTGGTATCGTTGTACCATTGTTAGCTTGTTGGTAACACTTACTGGCCCTGCCTTCAGCTGGTGGCTGATGGTGTAACCTCATTATTTCTTAACTGCCATTTTCGTTCTCATGGATAACATTTCAGCTGTTTACACCATATCGTAATGTTTCTCTTGTTCTGCTCTTAATGTTTAGGAAATTATACATTGGATAAAGTTACCCAGCTCAAGAAAAAAAAGTAGTAATGGGAACTCAGCTGAAGGCATGCCCTCTCGCCCAGATATGCCCTCACCCGCACGTGAAGAAGCGCTGTGCACAGACGATTATACCACTCAAGACAACATGAAACAATTATATACACACTCACACCTAGCGATCAGCCGCCTACGACTCAGTCACATCCCTAGTTCGAAAACAACTGGAATGAACAAGAATAGTCTATGCTTCTCTATTGATGTTTTACCAGTCTACAAAGGTGATCTAAATTACATTAAATTGTTGATTTTTGTCTAGTTTTACTTTTGTGCCACTTCGATCTAATACTGAAGAATGCTATACTAATCCATGTTGAATTTCCTATATTGTAATAATGAATTATTTACCAAGGACTTGTCTTCAATTCACAGTATATGCCATTACTTCCCACTTAGAGCTTACAATAGTTTCCACTAAGTAAATGTAACTTTTCAGTGCACAAAATGCTGGACAATGACCACTTCTAGTCTCAGGATCTTAAAGTCAATCATCTTCATGTAACACATATTACACAATTAATTTGCACCTAGGTAACAAGCATGTGATTGTGGCATCAATGTTGTATTGTGCCAAGACAGGTCTCACCAGCTCAAGAGTTCTTAATCACCTAAGGGAATGTTAAGAAGCATCAGGACCTGTAAGAGTAATTGCCCTTCCACTCCGAGGTATGATTCACCTTCACACTCCTCGACTTTCGTTTCTTCTTGCAGAACCAACAAACAAGTGATATCATCCATCTCCTTTCGACAAGCCAGTCCGTTCCATTCTACAACTCCAAGCCTCAGCCAAAGAAGGAGACGTAAGGCTCACCAGTTCAGATGGTCATGTTCGCGGAGGTCTGACCCATCCTCTCAATTTAGCAAGTCGGCTCTGAGAGGCTCACTCCAACCATGCTAGTCATAATACTGACTTTATAATTGTTTTGCTAATGGTTATTTAAATCATAACACTTCAAGGGTAATTGTGCATGCTGTTGGAGGTAAGGGAGTCAGAGACGCCTTGCTTTGCAGACCCCACGCGAGGAACATGGTTGCGTCATAATCTTCTTCCTTGGCGCCGTCAACATTAGGACTACACGGCCCTCAAATCATTAACAGTCCATAAGTTTCGCCTGTCGTCTATGACTCGTGCACGCCTCACTGGCGGTGCATTTCAAGGGCTCAGCTGTGGGCACTCAGCCTCAGGGAGACGTGCTGCTGACTAGACGCTATTCTTTGCTTCTCATTCAAGCTCACGGTTTGTGCTCTCCCTGTTCTTTCTCTGCATCCAGACCTGTCGACACCTTTCCAGTCTCTTCCACGCTTGAAGGGTAACTACTAACAAATCTTCAGCTCCTTCCCATGCCCACCTTCTTTTTCTCTTCCAGTACCATCCTGGCTCAGTACAAAATTACTAAACCGCAATCACAGCTTGGTTTCAGCTGCTACTCAGCTCGGACCTGCTTTGGCTAGTGTGTGTAACCTCTGCTACAAGTAACCCAGTGTTGCGTAGGTCTTCACAAAGGGTGTATCAACCTTGCAGCTTTCCCTGGAAAAATAGTCCAAAGGTTATTTGGTATCGCACTACAAATTTAATATAGTTAATAATAAACTTAATGCTGTAGTTCACATTTTTTAGCAGACAATGTTATAGATATTACAGCCATGACAGACACATAAAACATTAATAGGAATATTACTAAAAACGTAAAGAAAATATTAACAGATTTCTAAATAATAACAGTGAAAGCAGTTTCTCGGCAATTGCAACAGTAACCTTATCTCTTTTCTAGTCTACTAAATGAGGTACAATACTACCATTACTACACTCTTTTGATGTTCATCTTGAGAATTTTGCTCATTACCATTATTATCACTTTCTCTGTAAAGTTATTTCATAAACATCTTATTTCTAGTGCTAATCAAAACATTGACATAGTATATTTGCATGATACAGGGCAGAAATGAATCATTGTTTCTGGTGAATTGCATGATATATTAACATGAATTTCAAAGCGGATATAATGTTACGTACATTTTATTTTCAGCTCAAACTGTATAGTGATTATCACTTTCACAATAATACATTACATGCCCTGTACTTCAGAAAACAACTCTCAGATTACTGCTGATGGAATGAAAGTCCTTTGTTTCAGAAGAATTTCACAGGAAATTAAGATGAAATACTAATCCACCAGGCTGGATTGGTTGCTTTAGATGTCGCAATGTCAATACTTCATTCAACAGTGTCATGATGTTGTAGAAGTGGACATTGGAAGCAATGGAATGGCACTGCATGGAATTTTAATATTGTAGGGTATCCAACAACTAATAAATAAAAAATAATAAGCATTGTACTTTAGCATATAGACAGCAGCCACAATTACTATGGAATGTCTTAATAAAATGAAATATTCAAGAGATCAATAAAATACACAGCAGTATACAGAAAAAAGCTCTCCTAGTCTTGTAACTGCCAAAGGACAGTGGGCACAGCCTCTTAGCAATATTAACCTTTTTCTGACAAGAGCTCAGGTATTGGGTTAGTAATCCGGGGTGACAACCACAGACAGAAAGAGAGGGAAGCTGTTGGAGTACGGATTTCAGTTTTTTTTTATATTATTATTATTATTATTATTTTTTAAGCAACAACCATTTAGGATTTTTTTGTTTTGGGGCAGAC
>NC_051395.1:21335524-21338024 GCF_015228065.2 Penaeus monodon | reverse complement strand
TTAAATTTTGGTTTTCATATATTAAGAAGTGTCTGTAAACAATATAATACATACACGCGCATTGGAACTTTAATTTTGTATGTAAAACATCACACACCGGTTCACCCACCCAAATATACGCACACAAAACATACATGACCATACTATTAGGGTTTGATTATCCCATCTACATGCCACTTCTCGGCAAAAGTTTAATCAGATATTTCATGTAATCGTTCTTCTTTCTTTCTCTAGCTCTTCCTATTTCTCTCCTTTCCGCTTCTTGATTTCAACCTTTTCCTTTCTTTCTCTCCCTAGCGGCAAGCACACCAGTACACACAGTCACAGAGGTACACGCAATCACCCTCAAAGACAACACCAGTTGGGATCCCTTTGCACCGAAGCGACTGCCTGAGGAGAAGTAGCACAGGTGATGCATTAAGTCGGAGAGAAAAGCAAACTAGGGAAGCGCGTGGTGAGCTAGACACGGCTGAAGGGGAAGGGGATGGGGGAGCGTCACGTACATCTGCAGACCGGCGCGGCCATCGGGCCCTGAGGCCAGCATCATGGAGGGGGCCATGAGGCGGACCAGCATGGAGTTGGGCCTGACGTCAAGAGGTCAGGTGCAGGTCGTGGCCAGAGTCGAAGGGGGCGGGGCAAGCAGACAGCAAGAATTCAGCCGTTAGTTGGTGAAAAAGAGAACATCAGAACAGCCCATTAGTATGTGAAGAGAAGATCAATGTGCACTTCAACCATGGCTCCAGAAGAACAATATGTGAAGCAGTTAAAGCCAAGACACTAATTAGAACAACAAAAAAGAACATAAGATATCTGGCCAAAACACTCAATAAACACTAAAGAATCAACTAACAGGAGTCATACTTCACAGGGTCAACTGAAATCAGTGAAACAACCGCTAATATGGATGCTGCGGAAAAAGACTGAGTTGTCTGACTGAACGTCTTCCATGTGCCCACACACGAAGATACTGGTAAATCTAAGACCTGAAACCAACTTAAAAAAGACAACTAAAAATTTAGTGGTGACAGCAAACAATAAGTGGAAGTACAGATTACACATTAAAAAACTATTCTGTTTGCATTATAACAAAGGAAAATAGAAGCCTTTGAAATTATCAGAATGAGAAATTAACGACAATGAGGAAGCATAAAAAGTGGCAACTTAGAACTTCTCAAGGTTATCGCCATCGCACTTCTCCTCTGCTGACCAAGACCAACCTTTTCTTGTGCGGCGGCAGAGGGATGGCAGTTGCGATCAGATTCTTGTACATCTCGGACCTGAGGAACCTTGGGTAGCAATCCTTCTTTAAGAGAAGAACGTAAACATGCTCAGAGGCCAAGTCATAGGTGTAACGAGTCGGCTGCTTCATCAACAACTGTGTCTTCTCCATGGTCTTCCCGTCAATGTTGATCTCGCACGGTGCCCCGGGTTTAAGAAATTCCCTGTTGGAAGAGAATGCTTTAATATATATCAGACTTAGAGTATGAGTGCTGATGGAATGCTTAAAGTTAATCCTGAAAGTGATTTTATTCTACATTGATATCAATACAAAAACTAGATCTTCACTTTTATCGAATAGCGTTAATACTGAGCCGCAATGCTGCTGTATAAACCTGAAGAGTTACGAAAAAAGGAAATATTTATGTATTATATACCAAAACGAGAGTAATGAGTGCAGATGTAATTCTGTTTTTGTATATTTTTCACGAAAAATTCATTATACGATCCATCCGTACATGAATATAGTCATATGTAGAGCTTCTTGTGTGCCTGCAAGAGTATGTATGTGTGCGTGCTTTGTTAGTGTATGTGTGTTTGCCTGAGTGTCTGTTAATATGAGTACACATCTACACCCGTGATTAAGACGGTAACTTACTCGTATATACTCTGGACCTTCTCAGCCACATCGGAAGCAGGTCCCCATCTTAGCTCGTTGACAGCGTCCCAGAAACGAATGTTCTCGTGGCAGTATTCCTTCCGCAAGTAATTTGTGAATTCCTCTTTGCCTGATGATACATTGGGTGGACGGTTTCATAAATAAATTTCATTTCATTTATATTTGTTTTATGGATATACTATATTTTACAGTATACATTAAATGATAAGAGATGTAGAGATTTTGGGATTTAAATATGGCTAAAAATCCCTAATCGATATGTAACAACAATCTGTATATTTTAGTTGAATTCACTTGCATGAAGGTGCTTATCATCGTGTAAAAATATTTGCCTGTCCACTTCACGATAATTTGGGTGGCTGATCAGTCCGTCATGTATTACGGGCAAGCTTTGATACATTGGATATTTGCTGAAAGCTCTTCATCTTCAGCTTTTCTGCCGCCCAGAAGTAGATTTTGTCTCATATGGTATTTGGCGATAATATATTTTCCGAATTTTGGGTATAACATATTTAGCCTAATTTGATTTGATCTTTATTGACTACCTGAACTAATTTGTGCAAGCGTGGCCAAGCTAGTGAAACATGGCAAGTTAGTATCTTA
>NC_051395.1:21313024-21320524 GCF_015228065.2 Penaeus monodon | reverse complement strand
CCTGCGACGAGGCAAGACTTCGTCAGCATTAGAGCTCAAAATCATGTCAGCAGCATTGTGTTCATCGACCATCTTGCCGCCACGTTTTCTAAGCTCAACTCGGGCCTGGATAATGAAGTAATCTCACGTCGGCTGATAGACGTGTTTGATGTTGAAAATTAATATTTCATGTCGTCACGTGTTTTCACATGTTTGTTTGTTTAATCAATCATCAGCTTTTCTATTGTTATCTTTTTATTTTTAATGTTTTTATTATTATTATTATTATTATTATTATTGCTATTATTATTATTATTGTTATTATCATCATCATCACCATCATCATCATCATCATCATCATCATTATTATCATTATTATTATTATTATTATTATTATTATTATTATTATTATTATTATTATCATTATTATTATTATCATTATTATTATTATTATTATTATTATTATTATTATTATTATTATTATTATTATTATTATTATTATATTATTATATTATTATTATTATTATTATTATTATTATCATTATTATTATTATTATTGCTATTATCGTTATCATTATTATTTATTATTATTGTTATTATTATTGTTATAATTAATATCATTATTTTTACTATCATTATCCTCATTATCATAGTTAACCTAGCCACTGGGTGGGTAAGCCAACCGAAGCCAGTGCCGGTCCCCGTCCCGGATAAATAAAGTGGGTTGGCGTCAGGAAGGGCATCTGGCCACAAAAAATTATCTGCCAGAACCTGATTATAGCGACCTCATCATCATCCTCATCATCATCACTATCATCATCGCCATCATCATCATTATTATTATCATTATTACTATACTCATTGTCATCATTATCATTATTGTCATCATTATCACTTATTATCTTTATTATCATTACTGTAATCATTATTACTATTATCATTCTTCTTATCACTATTACTATTCTTATTATTATCATTATTATTCATAACATTCTTTTTGATCATATCATTAATATTATCAATATTATTGCTGTTACAGTGATGATGTTATCATTAATAGTAGTTTTATTTTACTTTTCTTTTAAGTTTTGTGCTACGAATGCTTTCCTAAATATCTATAAATCAGCAGTGAGTCAGTATAAGTCAGTATGGTAATCGTGGTAATGCTAACATTAGCACGACGTAAATAAGACTTATTCCTAGTACGAGAATATGATGAAGCAATTAAGCAATATCTTTCAATATTCTCCTTGATTTACGTGAATTTCGTAATGAATGGTGTAGATTGCATAAAAGTATTTATGGTTAGCATTTTCATACTAATTTAGGCCTTTTCGTCCCCCAGGGCCTTCATATAATTATAACACATTAATGATGCACATGATTAAATATACAAACATACATACTGGACGCACAAACACGTATGTAAATGTCGTATAGTCACGCATGTGTGTACGCGATGCCTGGAATGTTTGTTTGTTTGTGCGTGTTTTTCTGTGTAGAGTGCATACGTGTGGTTTACTTTGCCAGTGTATGTATTTGTGTGCGCATGTGTCTGTGTGTGTTTGATGTGGCTTTATGTCTTTACAAGTATGTAACTATACTTAAACGTGTACATTTGCCTGTACATGTGTATATGAGCCTGTATGCCTATGTACCTATCTGTATGTGCACCTATGTGTATGCACGTATGTATGTGTATGTGTTGCGTCATAATTACCCCCACTTCTCATGAAATATGATGTCCACACGGATTTTCTGAACCCCCTGAAAAAAACGAAAGACGCTCCTTAACTCCACTAATTCTTAAGCGCTCACGACTGATAAGAAAACCCCAGGAATTTCTTGGGGTTTCTTGGCCTCTTCTTCACTCGCGATCCCCGGGGAAAGTAGAAAGGGCGAAATATATAAATAGGAAGTTAAAAGAGGCGACGAGGGGATGGCACAGGAATGTGATGATAATAAAGCAGTGACGGTGATGATTATCTGATAATGACGATGGTAATGATTGATGGTGAGGATGTTTTTAATATTGACGAAAACAACAGTAAGGATAATAATAATGATAATGATGATAATTTAATAATAATGATGATATAATAATAATAATAATAATAATAATAATAATAATAATAATAATAATAATAATAATAATAATAATAATAATAATAATAATAATAATAGTAATAATAATAATGATAATGATGATAATAATATTAGTAATAGTAGCCGTAGTAGTAGTAGTAGTAGTAACAACAACAACAACAACAATAATAATGATAATAATAATATAATAATCATAATAATAATATTAATAATAACAACAACAACAACAAAAATAGCAACAACTGTAATAATAATGATGATGGAGATGATGATGATGATAACAATAAAAACAACAACAATAACAAAACAATGATAATAATAACAATAATAAGGGAAAAAAATAATCTCAGCCATTATAATAATAATAATGATAATAATAATAATAATGATAATAATAATAATAATAACAATAATGATAATAACAATATTAATAATAATAATAATAATAATAATAACAATAATAACAATAATAAAAAAAAAATCATTATTATGATAATGATAGTGATGATAATGGTAATGATAATGATAATGATAATGATAATGATAATGATAATGATAATGATAATGATAATGATAACGATAGCGATAATGATAATGATAATGATAATGATAATGATAATGATAATGATAACGATAACGATGAAAATATGATAATAATGATTATAATGACTGTGGTGGTGCTGATAGAGATAAAGATGGTGATGGAGATGATGATGTGACGTTTATAATGGTAATATTAATAGTTACTGTAAAAAGGACAAAACAAAGTATGGAACTACCATTTCCATACTCCAATCTTCACCAGAATTACATACCAAACAGAGTCACAGAACAAAAAGAAAAACGAAATGATGGTTGCTCATGTTGCTCACACTCACGCAGCAAGAAACAAATATAAATACACATGAGGCTGTAACCGGAAATAAGAGACATATAGGAGTGTTTTTTCTCCTTCTCTCAAACATTTATGTAGAGTGTATGGATGAGAATAATTATCTTTACAGTGCAAGAGGCATATTCTATAATTTTCGATATTATCTTCGTCAGAAATAAATGTATTCCTGACGATATAATCGAATCGGTTATACATCTTTTACGCTGTGGAGATGTTCATTTTTATTCATACCTTTCCTACATTTAATCGTCCTTCTACAGATACTCAGGTTTCATCCTTTAAGAATACTAAGCGACAAAAAAACATGCAAAATGGTCTAGTAAACCATTTTATATGAAACACTGAATGTCTTTCTAATGCGTTTCTCTAGATCTTGACAAATATGTATTTATTTATTCATTTATTTGCATATTCTTAATTATCTATTCTTAATTTTATTTTCAAGAACGTGTTTTTTTTCCGTTGTTCATACGAACGTCTTATAAATCCTACCATCAGACGTGTCCCTCAAGCCTACGTACAGACCAGCCCGTACGTAAAATCAATAAAACGCTACCAGCTCAGACCATTAGACCCGTAAACCAAATAAATAAAAAAAGACAAAAACAAAAACAAAAAGATAACTAAAACAAAACAAAAAGGAAAAAAATAAGCAAAGCAAAATAAAGAGCGACAGAGAAAAAAAACAAGAACAGAAAATAGGGTGGAAGGAACTCTAATACCATCATCACCTTCATTCACATCCATTTACACATTCCAATAATCAATATAGTTCGGGGGTCTTCTGCGGCTGTTGCCCTGGAGATAAGAAAAAGCAGCGGGTGGGGCGGGGGAGGAGGAGGAGGAGGAGGAGGGGGAGGAGGGAGGAGGGGGAGGAGGGGGAGGAGGGGAGGAGGGGGAGGAGGGGGAGGAGGGGGAGGAGGGGGAGGAGGAGGAGGAGGAGGAGGGAGGAGGGAGAGGGGAGGGAGAGGGGGAGGAGGGGAGGAGGGGGAGGGGAGAGAGGAGGGGAGGAGGAGGGGGAGGGAGGAGGGAGGAGGGGAGGAGGGGAGGAGGGGGAGGAGGGGGAGGAGGGAGGAGGAGGAGGAGGAGGGGGGAAGGAGGAGGAGGAGAGAGGGGAGAGAGGAGGGGGGAGGAGGAGGAGGAGGAGAGGGGAGGAGGAGGAGGAGGAGAGAGGAGAAGGAGAAGGAAGAAAAGAAGAAGAAGAGAAGGAAAAGGAGAAGGAGAGAAGAGAAGAAGGAAAGGAGAGAGAAGAGGGAGAAGGAGAAGGAGAGAGAAGGAGAAGAAGGAAAAGGAGAAGGAGAAGGAGAAGGAGGAGAGAAAAAAAAGAAAAAGAGAGAGAAGGAGAAGGAGAAGAAGAGAGAGAGAGAAGAGAGGGAAGAAGAAGAGAAGGGAAGGAAAGGAGAAGGAGAAGGAGGAAGGAAGGAGAAGGGAGGAGGGGAAGGAGAAGGAGAAGGGGAGAGAGAGAGAGAGAGGGAGGGAGGAAGGAGAGGGAGGGAAGAGAGAAGGAGGGAAGGAGAGAAAGAGAAGGAGAGAAGAGAAGAGAGAAGGAGAAGAGAGAGAAGAAGGAAGAGAAGGAGAGGAGAAGGAGAGAAGAGAGGAGAGGAAGAAGAAGGAGAAGGAGAAGGAAAAGAAGGAGGAAGGAGAAGGAGAAGGAAGGAGAAGGAGAAGAGAGGAGAAGAGAAGGAGAAGGAGAAGGAGAAGGAAGAAAAGGAGTAGAAGGAGAAGGTGGAAAAGAAGAGAAGGAGAAGGAGAAGGAGAAGAAGAGAAGAGAAGAAGGAGAAGGAGAAGAAAGGAGAAGGAAAGGAGAAGGAAGGAGAAGACAAAGAAGAAGGAGAAGGAGAAGGAGAAGGAGAAGAAGAAGAAAGAGGAAAGGAGGAGAAGGAGAAGGAAAGGAAGGAAAGGAGAAGAAGGAGAGGAGAAGAAGGAGAAGGAGAAGGAGGAAGAAGGAGAAGGAGAAAGGAGAAGGAAAGAAGGAGAAGGAGGGAGAAGGAGAAGGAGAAGAAGGAGAAGGAGAAGGAGAAGGAGAAGAAGGAGAAGGAGAAGGAGAAGGAGAAGGAGAAGGAGAAGGAGAAGGAGAAGGAGAAGGAGAAGGAGAAGGAGAAGGAGAAGAAGGAGAAGGAGAAGGAGGAGGACCGTCGTCGTGTTCTTCGCGGTAAGCATGATGTTGCTTATTGGATGATGATAATGACAAGAATACAGATGATAATGGCAGCGGTAATGAGGATGACGAGTGTGATGTTGATAATAGTGATGGTGATAATTAAGATAATGAAAATATAACAAAAGTAACAATAACAATAATGGTAATAATAATAATTATAATAATGATAATAATAATACTCATAATGATGATAATAGTAATGGTAATAACAATAATGATAATGATAATAGTAATGATAATAATAATGATAATGATGATAGTAATGATATGAACAACAATAAACAATACTATGAAACTATAAGATGAGCAGAGAGACAGACAGACACTGACAGACACACAGGAGAGTCACACAAAAAGCCTGCGAGGAAACAGCACCCTAATAAACAGATCCTCGTTCGCACTAATTTACTAATCAACTTCTTAAAAAAATCTTTGTTTCACACACTTCCTCATTTGCATATTAGCGTCAATTCTTGTTTTTTCCCCCGAGCTGCATGAATCATGGCAAATCCAAAACATTCCAGCACAAATATACGAAATCCAAAGGGCTTCCTGCACACTGCGTTAATTAATATCAAGCTATTACTCCCTCCAAAGAACGCTAATGGTTCTCGTGTGTCAGGGGGACCTGGTGTGGGGGGGGGGCTGTCGGGGTAAGGGGGGTGAGATAGGGAGTGTTGGATAGTGGGAGATAAAGGTGGGAGAAGAAGGGTAGGGTGGGAGAAAGGAGTGGGAGAGGAGGGAAAAGGTGGGAAAAAGGGAACGTCGGTTGGGAGAGAGAGGGGTGGGGTGTATGTGATGGGACGGCGAGAGAGAAAGATTAGTGTGGGGTACAAGGGATAGGAGATGGGGACGAAGGGAGAGGGGAGAGTAGGGACAAGATACGGAGAAGAGGATGAAAGACGAAAGATGGGGCAGAAGGCAGAAAGTGGTGGATAGGGAATGGAATGGGGGCGGGGCGACGGGATAGAATGGGAGAGACTGGCATGAGAGATGGTGAACGAGAGAAAAGGGCCGAATGGGGGGAAAGGAGTCGGGAAATGAGGATGTGAAAAAAATCCTCGAAGAATACACAAAAGACAAAGAAAATTGTCATTATTCTGACTGCGATCTCCACTGAAATATCGCAAGGCATAAAACGCATTAGAATTACCTTTGCCTGTCTGTTTCTCCGCTTTTTTTCTAAGCCTGTCTGTCCTACCTTTACTTTATTCGTCCGGGGCACAGGTCAGTTTTGAATATTCAAGAGCTGTCCATCATTTTGGTCCTGAAGTAGAGTATGATACACGTGTGGCTGAAGGAGCGCTCTGTTTCGCGGCGAACATACTGGGTCGTGCAATTTGGTATGCGAGAAAAATACTCTATGCAGTATTTACTTTTCTCGGTATCTTATTTATCATACCCATTTTCTTATCTATATATTTGTCTAGAGTATAACTGTTATTTCATTAGTGGTAAACTAAATTATAGATGTAATACCAACCGAAATGTCTGGGTAAAGAGCCGTCTAACGCAGAGGGTAAATTTGCTCAAATGTCTGCTCCATCCATCACGCTGAAGGATTTTACAAAGACATTCATCACAAAGGAAATCGTCATGTGGAGAGTCATCACAAAGACACCACTCAGAATACGCCCTCGCATCCCCTCGCCTTCCTAATCCATCTAATCCTATCCTTCATATTCTCTCTCTGTCTAATCTAGCTGTTGCTTTACCTCATGTCAGTCCGGACACGCGGCTATTCTCAAAGTCCAAATACTACACGTGTCGCAGTCGCTCATTAACAGAAGGTGGCAACGACAAAACTAACGACGGCAGCGAAAACAACACACAACAAAGACAGCAGCAACCAATAACAACAACAAACAACAAGGAACCCGAAGATAAAGGCAGCCTTAATTCGTGACCCAATCCATACTGATTCTCTTCCACATAATAAATTCCTGCGTCCACCTAAGTCCCTTCGCACTTAACCAATATTCATAGCCTCTTTCCATGGCGTTCCCTCGGTGCATATGTACAGTCGCGGTAATATGGCTTAGGAGAGATGGAACACGGGCAGACGTGCGGTCTGTGTACACTTGGCGGTTCTGAGTGATATTCGTGGTGTTAGTGTTAGTGGATATTGTGTGTGTGAAAGATAGATAGATAAATAAAGAGACTGACAGACAAATAGATAGATAGATAGACAGAGAGAGAGAGAGAGAGAGAGAGAGAGAGAGAGAGAGAGAGAGAGAGAGAGAGAGAGAGAGAGAGAGAGAGAGAGAGAGAGAGAGAGAGAGAGTGAGTAGCAGGTATGTATGCGTTTTTACGTGTATATGCAATGTGTGTTGATGGGCGAGGGAGGGGTTGTGTGGCT
>NC_051395.1:21300524-21303024 GCF_015228065.2 Penaeus monodon | reverse complement strand
TCGATTGCTTTTTCTCTATCTCTTTAATTTGTTTGTCACCGACTCATTTCCCGATTTATTGGAGGGGAGATGAGGAGAGGGGCGAGAAGAGGGGAGAGAATAGGGAGTGAGAAGGGGAGAGAATAGGGGTAACATGAGCGTACACGGGTTAGGAGGAGATGGGAGACGGAGGGGGAGGGGGTGAGGAGGAGGGGTAGGAGGAGGAGCAGGGAATCTGGAAGGGGGGAGATATCGAAGGTGGAAGAGGAAGATGAAAAAGAGGAGTAAGAAATTAAAACCAAAGTCTAAAATAGAGGAATAGGAGAAGCAGAAAAAGGTAGGGGGGAGCAAGAATGCCAATACGAGCGAGAGAAGGAAGAGGAGGAGGCGGAAAAGAATAAGGGAAAGAAAAGGGATTGGAGAAAAGGGGAAAGGGAAAGAGTGGAGAAGCTTAGCTGAAACAAATTGGAGAAAAGGGGAGATGGGAGAGAAAGGAATTAAGATCAAAAGAAGGGGAAATGCGTGTGGGCCGAACTCAAAGAGTTTGAGGGACACCCCCCCCACCCCGATGAGAGCGCCGCCCCCACGCCCATTCCGGGGCCGTTTGTCTCTGATTTTTATGCGGTTTTCGTGTGAATGACGACTTTATCAGCGATGTTTGCGGGCATTAAATAGCTGCGGGTTCTCTTGCACTGACGCTGATGGTGATTGGATACAAAAACGTTAATGATGATGACGAGTTTGTCCTGGACTGCGCACGCACGCAAACCCACGCGAGGGAATTTATGTATACAAACGCAGATACGTTTATTAAGGCTGATGAAACTCGTACAGATACATATGAATGCACACATAAACACACAAACACAGGCGTACAAACACCTCCCCCACACATAGGCACAGAGACAGGTAGACAGAAGCGCACGCACATCCCCCCACTCCCACACACACTAACACACATACACACACACACACACACACAACACACACACACACACACACACACACACACACACACACACACACACATACACACACATACACACACAACACACACACACACAACACACACTCACACACATAGAAACAAACTAGACAAATAGGGAAACAACGCGTAGCTGTTCGTTGTTACTGAAGGGTTCAGGGGAATATTGGGATTAGGAGAATGTGCAAGGGATTAGGATTAGGAAGAGGATTAATAGGATTAGGAAGTGCAGATGGAGGGCGACGTGGGGGGGGGGAGGTAGATGAGGAAAAGGGGGAGAAACAGTTTATAGAATATTGAAGGGGAGGTGGAAGAGGAGGAAGATAGGAGGAGGCGAAGCAGCGAGAAGAGGAAGATGAAGAGAGGGACAAGCAGGAGGGAGAGGAGGAAACCGAGGAGGATGGAGGAGAGAGGAACACAGAGAGTAAAGGAAGAAGAGAGGGACGCAGAGGAGGAGAGGTAGGAGGACAGGAGGAAGAATAAGAGAGAGACGATGATGAGGATGTGACGGAGGGGAGGAGGTAAAGAAAAGAAAGAGGAAGAAGTGGAGGAGGAGAAGGAGAAGGAGATGATGATGGCACAAGAGGAACAAAGGAAAGGGTGATGGAAGAGCAAGGGCCGGGAGAATGAAAAAAGAGGAAAAATGAGGAGTTATACAAGAAGGCTGAAGAATAGGAGAGAAAACCCAGAAAGGCAAGAAAAACTAAAGAAAATGGACAGGGAAAAACAAAAACCCATCGGTTACTCCCCTCCGCACTGGTCTCTGCCTCTCTCTCTCTCTCTCTTGAGAATAAACTCTCACGCTTAGACGCCAGTGTGCCCTGTCCTTACTTTCATCCACTCTCTCTGCTATTCTCATCTTCATTTCCCAAACCTATCTCCCCCCCTTTATCCTCTCCTTTCCCCCTCTCATCTATTCCCCTTTTATCTTCTCCTCCTTTCGCCCCTCTTCTATCCGAATAATCATCAGAATAACAACGTGCCCCGATATTTATTGACAATACACCCAGCAACTGAAAAACCCTAAATGGATTCATTAACTCCGTGGCTCTCGGGTCGCTGTTTTGATCGGATGACATCCGACCCTTTGACGAGCCGCCTGTTTTGTGGCGGAGGGAATGGCGGAGGCGGCGAGGGCTGGCTGCTCTGGGGCCGCAGACCTCGGAGCCATGCATGGAACGAAGCATATGCTTCTTTACACACACACACACACACACACACACACACACACACACACACACACACACACACACACACACACACACACACACACACACACACACACACACATATTTACGTGTGCTTGTGCATATATGTGTGTCTGAATTACAAAATCTAAATTCCAGATGCGCTATATTAAGAAAACATATCTCAGTCCGTAGATATTGTCTATGCCTATAAAGATCCATTTAGAAACCCACAATTATAGTGATGAAAAATCAATCGATTATAAATTAGTAACAATATATTACTAAGAATACGAGTTTCGTTCATTCACCATAGCCATGTGTGGAAGTAACATTATATATATTGAAA
>NC_051395.1:21243024-21255524 GCF_015228065.2 Penaeus monodon | reverse complement strand
TAAGCCTTCTTGGTGATTCCAGCTCTGAGATTTAGAAACTGATATTCCTGGACGAAGCTGACTCTTCCCATAAAAACCGAGATGCAGATTTACCCTTTCATTTTGCCATATGGACTGGTTTACCAGGTGAAGTTTTATATGTAAAATGCATGCCATGAGTTCGAGCAATTGTTTTAAATTTCCAAAGAACACAAAGCAACGAATAGTTCTCTAAGGAATGGGTTTCCTTGGGATATAGGCAGCGGAAAAGGGAGCTAAAAGTTTGGGAACCAGTGGACATTTTGGCTTCCTACTGATACCAGAATAAATTTCTCTGTAAGATCGGAATTAAAGGGAAAGATCTCATACGGTAATAAGGCAGATGATGCCTTTCGATCTGAAATTCTTCACGTAAACACTCAAGATAATAAAGAGTCCTGTAGGTTGTTTTGGGGCATTTAATAAAACTGAAACTAAAAAGTCGATTCATATAATCAGACTATTAGCTTAAAGTCAGG
Source organism: Penaeus monodon (assembly GCF_015228065.2). Taxonomy (NCBI): domain Eukaryota; kingdom Metazoa; phylum Arthropoda; class Malacostraca; order Decapoda; family Penaeidae; genus Penaeus; species Penaeus monodon. Next base: position 21,255,027 of record NC_051395.1, on the reverse strand, counting down.
CGGTAACGACTAACAGACTGCCAACACACCGGGATTTTGCCCGGTGTCCTTGTCACCAAACCCGCTCTCGTGTGCTTTTATTCGTACGTACATACATGCATACATATGGGTGCGTTTGTGTTCATGTATATATATATATATATATATATATATATATAATATATATATATATATATATATATATATATATATATATAAATATAAATATATATATATATATATATATATATATATATATATATATATATATATATATATATATATATATATATGCACACACACACAAACACACACATGAAAAACACTCTTGAGACAGTGTCTCAGTCAATAAAAACACTGGGAATACACCGTGAAACCAGTCTGACTGACCTTTCTCTTGTATTTATGGCAGACGTCTCAGGAAATGGCCCTCATTCCCGGGAATGTTAAGTGAATTAAGAGAATAGAAGGTTATGGAGAAAATGGATGCCAAAAAGGACCTGTCGTAGGACAGAGCACTAGAGGAAAAGAATATATGTATATATATATATATATATATATATATATATATATATATATATATATATATATATATATAATGCATACACATACTTATATATACATGTGTGTGTGTGTGTGTGTGTGTGTGTGTGTGTGTGTAAATACATATATGCATATATATACACGTATGTATGTATTACATAAGTATGCATGTATGTATGTATGTTTATATGTATTCATATATGTATGTACATATGTATGTATGTATATCAGTATGTATGTACGTATGTATATATGTATGTATGAATGTATATATGTATGTATGTATGTATAGATGCATGTATGCATGTATGTGTAATTGTATGTATAAATTTATGTAGTTATGTATGTATGTATGTATGTGTTAGGGTCTCTAGGTGTTGTGCGTGTCTTTTAGTGTAACATGTAAATTAGATCGTGCATAAATAATACGTGCTTGAGGAGATCGAGAAAAAATCTTGAAAAAAAACATTATTGATACATACTTCCTTATGCAAGACCTTAAAGAAAAGGACGATTACTCACACGAGGAAAGAAGCATTAATGAAACGGACATTCGTTTCTGAGTAGGAAAAAAATGTTTGTCAGCAACATGAAGTATTTCATAAACTCTTTTAGTTAACGGCATAAAAAATGCATATGAATATACGTGTGCATGTATATATATATATATATATATATATATATATATATATATATATATATATATATATATATATATATATATATATATATATGTGTGTGTGTGTGTGTGTGTGTGTGTGTGTGTGTGTGTGTGTGTGTGTGTGTGTGTGTGTGTGTGTGTGTGTGTGTGTGTATGTATGTATAAAACAAATGAAATGCTTATGATAATCTCAAACAGATAGCAGTAAAGTCTCGCCGCAGTTTTGGCATTACGTATATTTCTGTTTTTGTTTTCCTTGTTCTCTTGCCGTAGCTCCATGTTAATGCTTTCCTCTCCTTTCTGTTTCCTTCGGCAATTCATTTTGTTTATTCGCTCTTCCTCTCCTTCAAGTCTCTTTTCAATCTTGTTTTATCTTCCTTCACGGCTCTCATTTCAAATTTCTCAGCATTGATTTCCATCTTTTCAAAATACTTTTCGAGTGCACCAATTACCGACTACGCAAAGAACTTTCGGTGATGCGTGGCGGGGGGAGGGAGGTAGATAGATAGACAGCAGAGCAGAGAGTGAGTGAGTGAGACACAGAGAGAGAGAGAGAGAGAGAGAGAGAGAGAGAGAGAGAGAGAGAGAGGAGAGAGAGAGAGAGAGAGAGAGAGTGAGAGAGAGAGAGAGAGAGAGAGAGAGAGAGAGAGAGGAGAGAGAGAGAGAGGAGAGAGAGAGAGAGAGGAGAGAGAGAGAAGGAGAGAGAGAGGAGAGAGAGAGAAAGAGAGGAGAGAGAGAGAGAGGAGAGAGAGAGAGAGAGAGAGAGATCGGAAAGAACGAGAATTGAAATAAGAAAGTATATATACGTATATATAAATAGATAAATAAATTGGCGCCTGCACCAAACAACCAAAAGCATCTCGACCAGAAAACACTTGAGGTTTTTTTTTTCCGAGACGCGAATAATTGCCCACGACCCCCCCCCCCCCTTTTCCCCCGAAGGTGCAGGTCTAACGATGGCTAATGCACATCTGCGGGCGACGCAGCATTAAACCTTTTTATGTTAATCTTGCAAAAGTCTCCATTTTTGGTAATGCTACAGCTGGCCAATTTGGCCACTTCTGCAACTCTGCTTCTTGGCCATCTCTGCAGCTCCCACTTTCGGCTATTTCTACATTATACCCTTTTTGTTATGTTTCATTTATACCTTTTGGCCGTTTTTCATGCTGGCTAATTTGGTTAACTCTGCAGCTCACCTGGTTGGCTATTTCTACAATTTTCCTTTAGACTATATCAACAACTGACCTTTGGCCGTTTCAACCGGGACCCTTTTGACTATTTCTGCAGCTGGCTCATTTTACCACTGCTGCTACTCTCCTTTTTATGGCTAGTTAAGCAGCTGGCCCTTTATTCCTGTGCAATTGCAGGTTACTTCTCATCCTTTTTTTTCCCCAGGAGTAGATTAGCAGACACAATAAATAAATATGCTAATAATAATAGTAAAGTGATGATAATAATGATAGTGATGATAATAATGATAGTAAGGATAATGATGATAATAATGTTAGTAATGATAATGATGATAATAATATTAATGATAATAAAAATATTAATATTGATGACTGGTCAATGGTCAGAGATTCACCCGTCTGGTATTGAAGAAACCAACGGGAACCTACTTCAAGTAATTCTCTCCTGTCAATCAATAATCACGATTTCACAGGAACACTCGGAACAGCGTGGACGATCTCGTCACTTGGCGACAGCTGCTGGAACATCACCAACAGAATCGCTGCGTTGCGCGTGGCCACGAGGGACAGATAGGTCATTGGTCACAGCTGTTCGGTTCTGAAATATCTGTCCTTGATGATGATAATGATGATAATAATAAAAATAATAATAATGATAGTTATGATAATAATAACGATAATAATAATGATAATAATAATGATAATAATAATAACAATAATAATGATGATGATGATGATGATGATAATAATAATGATAATAATAATAATAATAATAATAATAATAATAATAATAATAATAATAATAATTATTATTATTATTATTATTATTATTATTATTATAATGATAATGATAATAACGATAATAATAATGATGATATAGATAATATAAAAAATAATAATAGTAGTAAAATAATGATGATAATAAGAATAACTATAATATAATAATAATAGTAATAACAATAATGATAATGATGATAATAATATTAACAATAATAATAATGATAATGGAGAAATAAGTAAACAATAATAGGAAGCAACAATAACAATAACAAGAATAATAATGATAATAATAACAATAATCAATAACAAAGAATAATAATGATAATATTAACAATAATAAATAACAAGAATGATAATAATAAGAATGACATTAATAGCAGAAATAATATTAAAAACAACAACAATAGTATGTCTCAATTTCTCTTCTTTTCAACGGAAAAGAAGACAAGAAAAAATATGTATCCGTCAGCACATGTCGATAATAATTCTCGTAACTAGGAATAACATCGAAAATTATTAGCCAGTCACCTCCGAATCGAATCTTATCACCGCTATTAGTAATAAATTGACCTCCGAAGATTTCCGCGTAATAAATGGAGCGGATGTGGTATAAAAGGGTATGAGAGTTCCAGTGGAAGAGGAAATACTGATGGTCGTCTAAGGAGAGGCTAGTTTGCAGTAAAAGGGGCACAGGCTATGTGGCACGGGTGTCAGACATGGCGGAAGTTGCTCATGGCAAAGAGAGGCGGGAGGGGAGGGGGGGAGGGATTCTCCCCTCCCTCTTTTCTTCTTTTTCCTCCTTCATCCTCCTCTTCCTCCTTTCTTTATCTCTTCCTTCCTTCCTCCTCCAGCCTTCGCCCCCTCCGCCGCTGCTCGTCACCAGCGTGTAATGATCACTCCTTCCTTTGTTCTCGTCGCCGCCATAAAAGTGGAGAAAGAGAAAGACTTTTGGCGTCGGGTTTTTCCCTGGCTGTTCTCTCCGCAAAACCAATATCGCTACCTCGAAGGCCGCCATTCATGAGCGACAAAGGACGTGCTGCAAATAGCATGTCAAAAGACGCTTTCTTAAGGATAAGGGTAAGATAAACATTATTAATGAGCAGGGAATCGAAGATCCTCAATGAACCGGCAAGACGCGAGCGCTGACGTCCCGCACGTGTTGCTGACGTGATATGAAAATGTCTGAGAAGAAGCCCTTTTTTTTCCTAGGAAGGAGTGACCAGATTGTTCCTATCTCTTTCGAAAAACGCAGAAGGTCTTTCTCGTTAACCTCCACTTTACGCTGTCCTTGCACAGCTTCTATTCACTGTCAGATATTACCCAAAGAGAACCGCATAACTTGGCCGTTAAATGTCAAGTGAGGGTCCTGTTATAAGTGATGTGCATCATAATCAGCGATATATAAATAACATGCCGACCTTTATTTCATTTTTAGTTTAACCATTCGACAAGGGCAAAGGATCACTTACTCTCGTCTTTTTGTAAGGTACTTTAACAAACTTTACAGCTGACTCTTTCAATATTTCAAATGAGACTACATTAAGTTTATGCCTGCTTGTAAGCTATAAAAGTCGTTTTATTCACCTGTTATCATTAACGTTTGCCTACCTCTTTCAGCTAATGTATTTCCCTTATTTTTTTCTTCTCTCACTGTTCTTTTATTTCTATTTCTTCTCCTTTCACCGCACCTTCCTCTGTCATTTCTTTCCTTTCTCGCCATCGACCCCTTCCTGTTATCATCTTGCACTCTGCCTTTCTTGATATTCATTCCCTCACGCAAGCACACACACTGGCATGTCCTCCCCCGCCAAGCACAAGGGACCGCTCCAGTGGACGGGAGTCCCGCATACTTAACAATTTCTCTCGCTCTCTGCACTTTAGTTGCAGAAAAGGAGGGGAAGAGGAGAGAGAGAAAGAGAGAGAGAGAGAAAGAGAGAGAGAGAAAGAGAGAGAGAGAGAGAGAGAGAGAGAGAGAGAGAGAGAGAATCAGACATACAGACAGTCAGATAGACAGGCAGACAGACAGACAGACAGACAGACAGACAGACAGAAAGACAGACAGACAGACAGACAGACAGTCGGATAGATAGGCAGACAGAGAAATTCGGGATTTCCAGACTTCAGCTTGCTCATCCGCCCCCGAAAAAAGTCTAGTCTCATAACCCGCCCAATACAGTCGTTTCCCCTTTTGCAATTCAGTAACTAAAGAAGCTGACAGGAGTTTTGCATTTGTGTGTTCAGAATGCAACTTTCCCAAAGGTCTAGTCTGTTAAAGTCAAAATACCAAAGGAAGTTTGGATATTAAAGATGAAAGACACGGATATTACAGCAAACTTCAATTGAAATTTCATGCTAGTAATGGTACAGCATATATGCTCTTGCATATACAAAGTCCTTTTTTGAAAATGTCACAGAGGCATGTTTCTTTTCTTCTCAATACTTGACTGGCGGGCCGAATAAAGACAGCAAAACGTGGCTAAATCATCTTCAAGTCTCCTCCAGATACGAGCAAACCATATACATACTTCAAAAACCTTAACCTCAACCTTCGCAGTTATTATTCCCATAAAATAACAGCAATCAAATCATCAGCAAACCTATACTACTTACGAAGACACGCCAACACGCCTACATACACAAGCACGTACATGTAGCTCTCCTCCCCTCCTCCCCCCTTCTCTGGTTCAATAAAACCTCGTAGGAAACCAAACGACCGAGTGATGCATGAAGGAGCCTCGAGGATAACGGGCGAGGAGTGCCTGGAGACCCCGAGGCACTGTGTAATGGCCCTCTCAGGATGCCACCAGATCTCCCCCAGCTGACCTTGTTACACCGGAGCTGGGCTGGAGAGCTCAGGGTGGATCGTGTTATTTCGTCTATTTTTTCATCTTGGCTTAAGTGGTGGCTGCTTTCTCCTTCCTGGTGCACTTTTGTGGTGTTTGTTTCTTTGTTTCTTTATGCTGATGTTTCTTTGTCTTCGCTGTTGTTTATTTCTCTTTCCTGGTTAGTGTTTCAAAATATTTAATTGTGTCTCTCTTCTCTTTTCCATATCTCCGCATTCTCTCCTTTTTTCAATCTTATTTTCCCCCTTCTCTTATGCGCTTTCTCTTTTCTTTAGTTTGTTCGAATTATTTATCTTTTTCATTATTGCTTTATTCACTTTATTATTTTCCTTATTTTATACAAATTTCCGATATATCTTTTTTCTCACTCTGATTTATTTCAGATTACTTCTCTTCTGACCATATCACCTCCTTCCTTCGTAATTTTTTCTCTCGTTTCCTCCATCTTCGCCTTTTGTGCATTCGTTTTCACCTCCTCCTCATCTCCCCCTTTTTCGAATAGCGTCCCTCTGTTTTGATGTCTCGTCTCGTTATGACTGAACGCCCTCCCCTCTACATACCCGTTTACCTCGTCCCCTCATCTTTGTGTAAAGTCTCCTTTCTTTTCCCCCTCGTCCCTTGAGGTTTCTCTTGTGTTATTAATGACCGTCTGAAATTTAACCCTTTCCTCACTCATTGCTTCGTCAAAGGATGATCATAGACAACATAGTGGAAGTGATGCCAGGGGGTCGAGGGTAGGAAGGGTTGGAAGTAAGGGTGATATGCTAGAAATGATAATGATAATAACGTTATCAAAAACGATAATGATATTGGTACTGCTGTTACTGCTACTACTACTATTACTGCTATTGCTGCTGCTGGTTATGATAATAATAATAATAATAATAATAATAATAATAATAATAATAATAATAATGATAATGATAATGATAATGATAATGATAATGATAATGATAATGATAATGATAATGATAATGATAATGATAATGATAATGATAATGATAATGATAATGATAATGATAATGATAATGATAAGGATAATAATAATAGTAATAATAATAATAATAATAACAACAATAGTAATGATAATTATCATTACTATCACATATAAGTAACAGTAATGACAATAATAAGAATGATGATGATTATGTAAGGAAATCAAAGTGATTCATAATAAGGATAATGATAATAAAAATAGTAATAACAATTACTACTAATAATAATCAAGATAACAACAATAATAATAGAAGCAATAATCAAAATTATAATGAAAATGAAAATAAAAGTAGCAATAATGATAATAAAATTAATGATGATGATGATGATGATGATGATGATTATCATTATTGTTATTATCAAAATACTACTACTACTACTACTACTACTACTACTACTACTACTACTACTACTACTACTAATAATAATAATAATAATAATAATAATAATAAAAATAATAATAATAATGATAATAATAACATAAGCAACAATAACAGAAATAATAATGATAATATTAATATCAATATTAATGAAAATAATGATAACAATATCAATGATAATATTGATTATGATGAAAATAAATTATAATAATAATAATATGAACAATTATCATTATTATTATCATTATTATCATTAGTAGTGTAATTATTATTATAATCATCATCATTGTCATTATTATTATTATTATTATTATCATATTACTGTTATTATTTTTAGTTCATTATCATTACTATTATTATTATTATGATTATAATGGTAATACTACTTGTACAAAGTAATAATACTAATGATAATGACGATAATAACACAACAATGATGACTGATAACAGAATGTTAAAACAAAGCGCTCGGAGACAGGCCAAGAGAGATCGTAAGTGCCAAGAAAACTGGCACAGTTCATTCACTCTCTGTATCGAAGAAAGCTTCGAAGGATTCCCTTTATGTGTTGTAGATGGCACGATACATGTAGTTCGTTCGCTGTTGAGAATTGGATATTTTTTTGTTGTCAAAAATCGATAGTGCATTTGTTGTAGAAAGTACGTTCAACGGTTCGCCTATTGTGGAAAGTTCGTTACTACGTTTGTCTGCACTCTTCCCAACCAACCCTGAGAGCTTCATCTCAGAGCATCGGCTTCACACTCGACCGGTTCACACACACATACACACACACACACATACACACACACACACACACACACACAAACACACACACACACATACACACACACACACACATACACACACACACACACACACACACACACACACACACACACACACACACACACACACACATATATTATATATATATATATATATATATATATATATATATATATATATACATATATATATATATATATATATATATATATATATATATTTATATATTTATATATACATATATACATACATACATACATACATATATATATATATATATATATATATATATATATATATATATATATATATATATATATATATATATCTTCTTCTTTTAACGGTAGGTTCATGTCTGAGCCGCCGTGGTCACAGCATGATACTTAATTGTATTTTTTTTTTTTTTTTTTTTCATGTTGTGATGCTCTTGGAGTGAGTACGTGGTAGGGTCCCCAGTTCCTTTCCACGGAGAGTGCCGGTGGTACCTTTTAGGCAATCATTCTCTCTATTTACCCGGGCTTGGGACCAGCACTTGACTTTGGGCTGGCTTGGCCACCCAGTGGCTAGGTAAGCAATCAAGATGAAGTTCCTTGCCCAAGAGAACAACGCGGCGGTCGGTGACTCGAACCCTCGAATTCAGATTGCCGTCGTGACAGTCTTGAGTCCGACGCTCTAACCATTCGGCCACCGTGGCCTTGACGATCATGGGCTTCCATGATTTTTTCTTAGCAATTTAGAGCGGTGGTTTGCCATTGCCTTCCGCCCGGTGTTTTTATCGAGTCACCATCTCTGTTTACCCGGCACTGACTTGAGCTGGCTTGGCCACCCAGTGGCTAGGCGGTGACTCGAACCCTCGAACTCAGATTGCCGTCGTGACAGTCTTGAGTCCGACGCTCTAACCATTCGGCCACCGCGGCCCCATATATATATAAATATATATATATATATATATATATATATATATATATATATATATATATATATATATATATATATATGTTTATATTTATATATATATATATATATATATATATATATGTTTATATATATATATATATATATATATATATATATATATATATATATATATATATATGCAGAGAGAGAGAGAGACAAAGAGAGAGAAATGTGTGCTCATGTGCTTAAATGTATGTATGTATGTATGTTTGCATAAATCTATATCAAATACATGTATATATACATATTCTGTAAATATATCTTTCTTTTTATATACCTATTATTACATTCGTCATACTCACCCTTTTATAATTTTATTATCTGACCAATATCAATTTTCAAATTTCCTACGTTTTCACATGCTAAACGAGTCATGAAATGATATTCAATCAGAATTCTGTCTTGCTGCGTTAGCTACAACATAATATATAAATATACGTGTTATATCCGTGACAAAGAAGAAATTCATTGCTACTAAATACATTAAATTACATCAATACGCCAGTGAAGACATAATATGTGCAACTACACACAACTAAAAGGATAACTTCTTTAAGCAGTTTACAGTTCCACATGTCTTAATAAAGGTATATTGCCTATGATTGCAACTGCGCAGTTGTAAATGATTAATTCTAAACTTTATAACGCCATGCGTCGATGGCAAGTTATCCCAATCCAGGTATAACGAATGACGTCATAATAAACACAGTGTGGTCCATCGAACGACGCAAGAGGTAAACAGCATATTTCTTTATGTCTTTACATGTGTACCCCCCCACCCAGTCCCATCGCCCCCCTTACCCAAGGACAGGGCCAGGCCGGTACCAGCCGTTCCCAACATTTATGTCCGTTTTATGAGCGGTCACTGCTGTTGCATCCTGTTAACGCACGTTGCACTGCCGCGTTGCACCGAAAAACGATTGCGGCGCTGTAAAGCTGTAAAGAGAAGGGCTATTTCCCAGGACTACTACTAATAGACCTGTAATGGAGTTTAATGAGTGTCATCCCGCCTATTTTTTTGAAGTTGCCGGCCACTTAACCATCCCCCTTTTTCTATTATCCATTCAATTAACTGATATTGCGGATATCAGGACACTCGAATTGATATCTTGAGCGAAGTAAGCCCAGCTGCAAAATCGACGCCCATTCATTCCAGCGGCAGTCAGTCTACCCATCTGCTTACGACCCAGAACACTGGACGAGTTCATTGATCCGACTCGCAGAAAGTATTCGAAGTTGCCTCAACCAAAACAAATGACAAGCGTGGTTTCTCGGCTCTCTCTCGCTAAACAGCAAAGGAAGAAAAGAGATTAGAAAAGAGTTTTTTTAGAGGGCTAATTATTAAGAGATTTCTTCATTATGTTCTCCTTATTGGCTAATGAAAAGAAGAAAAAAAGGAATAAAAGATACGATATCTATTTTTTTCTCTCTTAAAAAACTGTCCTTTTTTCTTTTTTTTATTAATTACTTTTTTAGACCCTGTCACTCATGTTCAATCTGAACCAATGCATACCTCGTTTACCTAAAACAATCTCCCATTCTCCTTTCACCCTCTACTCACCCTCTCTCGGCGACCTACCTTGACCCATATCTTCTTCCCTCTTCCTCCCCTCCCCCCTCCCCCGCTTCCCCTTCCTGCTCATCGCAAACACGCGGGTATATTCTCTCGCCCGCATCGCCCACCCAGCTAACAATCAATAGTGTTTGCCTTAACGACACCACCGCGGTTCGTGAACGTGCCAGCGCCCGTGGGGGGCGGGGGCGGAAGGAAGGGGGAGGAGGGGAGAGGGGGCAGGGAGATTTATTCAGTTTGCGAAAGGATAAGGGGAAGGGGGAAGAGGAGGCCGAAAAAAAATAGACAGTGTGTGTCCAGTCGGTTCCGAGAGTGTTATTAGTGGTAAAATCGTAGGAGATTAACAGGGATTATATAGCCAGCTATTAAACCCCTCTCTCCTTGCATATGCGCTGCGCAAGGGTATCATGTATATCATAATAACGTTTTCGTGGTAATGTGTTCTAAATCCTTGGGTACAGTTAGGCATGCAAGCGCAAATACACGTTTAATAAAATGAAGAAATGTCACTGAAGCGTGCACAACTGGAAGCATGAGCAGGCACGCATATCTACGCAACCACACAAGAGAATATTGCCCCCAAAACAATATTAGAAACGATTAAAGTAATACTACTTTAAAATTCTGAAAAGATGCATATTCATGAGTCTGATGAGTTTCAGCAGACGGCAGCAAACCTTCTTCGGAGTTTCTTCTGAGCCACAAAGCCTTATGACCTGTCTCCTCCCCCCCTCCCCCACGGCCCCCACCCGATAACACCTTCCAGAAGCCACTTATCAAATATTCAAGATGATCTAAAAATAACTGCGGACACTCTCTCTGTTGCAGTTATTTTCAGAACCATTGTTTGTGTACCGAATCTGGTGGACAAGTGGTTGAGGTCACGCCAAGGCTCTCTATGAAATCACACACGCAAGCAAACGAACATGCACATTAGACACACATACACAGACTAACACACACACGCACACACACACACACACACACACATACACACACACACACACACATACACACACAGAATAAAATAATTACACACGCATACCTACATGCAAAAACATCTACACACGCACGAGCACACATATACATACGCAAACACTTTCTCAAGCACACATATGCACACTAACACACTCTTAAGCACATACATGCAAACTAACACACACTCTCAAGCACACACATGCGCACTAGCGCACTCTCTCAGGCACACACATGCACACGCGTCACCAACTATTTCAAAGCGAAAATCGAACAGCAATCGAAAACTTTCGAAGAGTCGGGAAACGAGATGGAGTCTTGAAACTAAACTATTCACGCAGA
>NC_051395.1:21230524-21235524 GCF_015228065.2 Penaeus monodon | reverse complement strand
TTGGCGTCACAACACGCACACAGAGAACCACACACACACACACACACACACACACACACACACACACACACACACACACACACACACACACACACACACACACACACACACACACACACACACACACACACACACACACACACACACACACACACACACACACACACACACACACACACACACACACACGCACACACACACTCGCACACAATATCCTTGAGCAGCGATGGGAAAACGAGAGGGGAAGAGGGGAGAGGGAAGAGGAGGAGGTAGAACAGAGAGGATGTATCTAAACGCGGTCGTGCGTGTATGCGTACGCTTGTGTGTATATATACATACGAGTGCGTCCTTACCTGCGATCACCTGTGCTTGCGTGAGTATGTCTCCGCTTGCGTGTGTGACAGAGTGAGCATATGAATGTATCTCTTTGCGTGTGTATGACTGTATGCGAAAGTGCGATTGTGCACACGTGGCCACTTTCACATACAATATGCCAGAGTATCAGGGGCCAAGGAGAGAGTAGGGAGAGCGGAGAACAGAGGGGAGAAGGGAGCAGAGGGAAAGAAGGTAAGGAATAGGAGAGAAGGTGAAGAGAAGAGAAGGAGATCAGAAGAGAAGGACGAAAAGAGACAGGACAAGGCAAAAGAAGAGAAGGACGAAAAGAGAGAGGAAAAGGCAAAAGAAGAGAAGGGAAAATAAATAAGAACAAGTTGGGAAGAGAGAAAAAAAAAACGAAGAAAAGAAAGGAAGGAGATGAAGAAGCAAGAAGAGAAGCTGGGAAGAGAACAGAGAGAACGAGAAGAAAAGGAGAAGAAGGGGAAGCAAGAATTGCGTCCGCTGATTCCAAAGCCAAAGGAACCAGTCTTCGCGCATTCCCGGGAAATATACAGGAACGAGACGGGCAGTTGGGCTCAGGGCCGCGGCGGGTGGGAGGTTGGGAGGAAGGAAAGGGAGAAGAAGAGGGGGAGGAGGAGGAGGAAGGAAAGGGGAGAAGAAGAGGGGGAGGAGGAGGAGGAGGAAGGAAAGGGAGAAGAAGAGGGAGAGGAGGAGGAGGAAGGAAAGGGAGAAGAAGAGGGGGAGGAGGAGGAGGAAGGAAAGGGAGAAGAAGAGGGGGAGGAGGAGGAGGAAGGAAAGGGAGAAGAAGAGGGGGAGGAGGAGGAGGAAGAAGGGAGAAGAAGAGGGGGAGAAGGAGGAGGAAGGAAAGGGAGAAGAAGAGGGGGAGGAGGAAGAGGAAGAAGCAGAGGAGGTGGTGGAAGAAGATGATGATAATGATGATGATGATGATGATGATGATGATGATGATGATGATGATGATGATGATGATGATGATGATGATGATGATGATGATGATGATGATGAAGACGAAGATGAAGGTGAAGATGAAAGACAAGAAGAAGGAAAAGAAGAAGAAGAAAAAGAAGGAGAAGAAGGAGGATAAGTAGAAGAAGAAGAAGAATACGAAGAAGAAGAAGAAGAAGAAAAAGAAGAGAGAAGAAGAAGAAGAGGAAGGAGAAGAAGAAGAAGAAAACGAAGGAAGAGAAGAAGAAAAAGAAGAAGAAGAAGAAAAGAAGAAGAAGGAGAAGAAGAAGAGGAAGAAGAAGAGAAGAAGAAGAAGTAGTAACAGGAGCAGTAGACAAGAAGCAGATGTCGCTGCAAAGGGATCACAGTCACCTTCAGCAGTTGATGAATACGAGTGACATTAGATAGAAGAGAGAAATGGGGATGAGATAGAAGAAGAAGGGGGAGAAATAAACGAAAGAAAGAGAGAGCAAGAAAATGAAAGCGAAGGAGGCGAAAAGAGGATGAGAAACGGATGATGATGTTGCATATCCTCATAATCGTCAGCAACATATTAGTTGTTCATTAGTAAAACGAGAATGAACAACAACAACAACAATGAAATGACTAGATCGACAAAGATTAAAACAAACAAACAAACAAAAAAACAAAAGCAACCACACAAAAATAACCAAAACACATATGACAAAACAAAGGGAAAATAATAATAATAATATTAATAATAATAATGATGATAACGATGATAATAATAATAATAATAATAATAATAATAATAATAATAATAATAACAACGATAATGATAATAATAATAACAATAGTGATAATAATAAAAGAAATGAAGGAGAGGCTGGGCGTGGAAAAACACAATAGACCGCCGCGTCCATCACCAATCACTTATATTGGTGTTATGTACCGTATTGATCGCTGACTTCGCGACGGAGATGAGGGGGAAGGGGGGAGGGATAGGGGGGAGGGGGAGGGGGAAGGGGGAGGGGGAAGGAGGGAGGCGGAGAGGGGAGGGGGAGAGGGAAGAGGGAGAGGTGGAGGGTAGGAGGAGGAGGAGGAGAGAGGAGAAAGGGGGAGAGGTGGAGGGTAGGAAGAAAAGGGAAGGAGGAGAGGTGGGAGGAAGGAGGAGGAGGAAGGAGGAGAGGGAAGAAGAAATGGGAGATGGGAAGGGGGAAGGAAGAGAGGTGGATTGTAGGTGGAGGAAGAAAAAGGGGACACGGGGCGTATAATGGCGAAATAAAGTGTAACGTGCGTAATACGTGTAAATATAGGGATAAAATGAGGAAGATTTTTATGAGGGCGGGAGGGAGGGCTGTAGGAGGCAGGAGGTAGAGGCAGAAAAAGATTTGATGCAGAAGGAGAAAGATATGGCCACACACACACACACACACACACACACACACACAGAGAGAGAGAGAGAGAGAGAGAGAGAGAGAGAGAGAGAGAGAGAGAGAGAGAAGAGAGAAGAGAGAGAGAGAGAGAGAGAGAGAGAGAGAGAGAGAGAGAGAGAGAGAGAGAGAGAGAGAGAGAGAGAGAGAAATAGATAGATAGATAGATTGAGAAAGAGAGAGAGAGAGAGAGAGAGAGAGAGAGAGAGAGAGAGAGAGAGAGAGGAGATTATATGGAAAATCGTGAGGTTGAGAGAGAAAGGAGTGAATAAATATAAATACACCGAGAGACAGAAGGACATCCAGGCAGACAGAGAGATAGAAACAGACACAGCAAAATATTAGACAGACAGGCAAGCAAACAGACAGAGAGATAGATAGAGAAAAAAAAGCCTATTCTCCTGATGATTCGTTCCTCATTTCCTCTCTCGTCAACAAGCCAATGGTTCCCTTGTGTGCCATAAACACAGCCCATAAAAAATGTTACCTGGAAAATAACCTTGTTTTTTGCCTATATCATATTTCCCTTTTGCAGTCCACTCGCCGTGTGTTTACTTTCATATTTGTCAGAGATTTGGACAATGAGAGACAAACAATAAAAAATCGCAATCATGTCTTCTTTATTTTGCAAAAAGTATTATTTAAATATCTCTGATGCAAAACCATAAATGTGCTTAATTTTTTTCAAAACGCGACAGGTCACACACGTATTCGCGTTCAAAAATAAAATAAATATGATAAACAAAGTAATGCGTAGATGGTTATGAGAAATGAAAATACTTCCGGCTGATGAAAGGGAGAGTCATCCACCCCACAAAAGTAATAATAATAGAATAAGATTAAAGACTGGAAAAAAAGGTTAAAGTCCACCAAAAATATAGAAAATTAATAACGGAATAACTTAAAAATTCTGATCCTGTAAGTCTCGCTCTTACTCACTTAATGCAATTGTTGCGTGCAATTCTGAGGTGCTGTCTCTCCGACCATATTTTTCGTTCCCTTTTTGCACCGTGACTTTTATAAGGCCCGCGGATGAAAAATCATTCCCAGGAAATTTTGTAACATGTCTCAAGTCGTGATAAGAATATTGCTCTGCCGCCCTCTTACGCTTGTGCTCGTACCCTGGGGGCGAGGGACGCCTCTTGTTTGCAAGGGATCGCAGCGTTCCCTTGCAGTCCTTCATAAATGTTTGTGTAGGTATTCTGTATATATGGGGATATACATACATACATACATACATATACATACATACATACATACATACATATATATATATATATATATATATATATATATATATATATATATATATATTTATATATATACATATATATATATATATGTATATATATATATATATATATATATATATATATATATATATATATATATATATATGTGTGTGTGTGTGTGTGTGTGTGTGTGTGTGTGTGTGTGTGTGTGTGTGTGTGTGTGTGTGTGTGTGTGTGTGTGTGTGTGTCTATATCTTTTTGGAATTTCAATGATCATAAGGAAACTAAAATTACTGAACCGAGCTAAACATAGAACCCAACCCACCCAGCCTCCAGAATTCCTGTCGCAGACGAGGCAGCGCCGGAGCGAGCGAGCCTTAGCATCGACAAATGATTTAGGTGTCGAGGCAATATTGGTGTTGCGGGAGAGAGCGGTGGGCGCGCGGGCGGCAGTTTAGCCCCTTGACTACGGCGATCGGTGTCCCCGCTGCCGAAATCTATACCAAACCATAAGGTCTGATTACTGCTCTGTGAGGGATCGCTGCGATAAGCAAGGCGTTTTCTTCGGTAAGATTGCCACGTATATAAACCTCGTTGTTTTAGAATTGTATATATAGTAATTTGTTTTGCGAGACAAACTCAGTTCAGAACGTTACAGAAATGTCATTTGGTGTGCTTTTTATTTTGAAAAAATAAAAAAATATGCATACATGTGCATGTGCTTGTATAATAAGGCTTAAAAGGGCAATGGGTGATTTGAATCTTCAGGAAAGAAAGCCCACTGAACTGATTTCATATTAATTAAATGATTCTCTAAATTAATTAACGTAATCTGACACTAAACGTAACATATTTGATTATACTAATAACGTTTAATGTATTCCAGTGGAAATTAAAATACAGCCTACAGAGTATCAGTTGCTTATTTGTTATTAATATATTCTAATATATATTATTCGACTGCATTGAATATGGATAATGTTATTTGATTGTAGTTCAGACTAATAATGAGTCAGTTATTGGTAATGATAATTGCGTCTCTCTTGGTCAAGATGATGGTGGTAGGTGTACAAAT
>NC_051395.1:21218024-21220524 GCF_015228065.2 Penaeus monodon | reverse complement strand
GGTGTGACATACATACGAACATTTTAGCGCGTGCGTGCAGTGACGCTTTCGTGATTTTGTATATGCATCATGTAATCCATTATTGATGAAGCAACAAAATAGTTTACCTTTTTTACTATCCATAACCGAACTAAGATATTTGGAGAAGTAGCTATTCCTGTGTATCGGTATATTTCCACTACAACACTTCATGAGTAATATGGTTTGGAGTTTGTGAGGCTGTTAATTTTCTTTGGTTGACGCTAACTAATAAGGCCAAGCAGCCCTTCGTAAACTAAGCTCGCAAGGCTCTTAATGGGTGAATTAAAAAAGCCTTCGGGGTTCTCCGTCGCATTACTGGACCAGAAATAACCGCCAGGGCATAATATGGTGTAGCAAGACCAGAAGGCAAAGGAGACACAGACGTAAGTTATATTGGCGTTGCATCAAAGGGTACACGCTTGTAAGTATATTGACGTTGGCCAAAGGAGATACGAGCGTAAATTGCAGTGTATATTAGTATTGGGGTAAAGGGAACGTACTGGAGGGAGAAGAAAGGGAATACGAACATATAGCTTCAACTAGCGGTGAAGGAAAGGGAAGACAAAAAGGATACATAAAAGGGCATGTGCATGTGATGGAAAAGAGGGAGAGGCGGTTTAAACTTCCGCTCCAGCTAAGTTGACACATAAATCGACTTTAGGGCGAGAGGAACATAGATTCCTGGTGCAGCACGGGTAAACTAGCAACGACAACGTGCACAACGACAGCGGCATCTCAGCATTACGCAACAGATCGGGGAACGGCGTCCCCGCGGACTCGGAGGAGGGAGGAGGCACCGCCCGAACTCGAAGTTAAAGCTGCCTTTAAACGCCAACACTTTAATCATCGGTCAACCTGACGTAAGTGCTTCAATTCCTTCGTGGAAATTATGGCTGTTGTATATCAAGTATGTATTCATTAGAGAGCGAATGGGCTTTGAACAATCCCTCTCCCTTTGAAAACCGAGTAATGCTCCCACCGTCGCCGTCAACTTCCGGGGCAGAGTCGTCCAACCAGGCGCCGCGCACGCAACACGTCGCTCTCTTCCCCGCGCATTTCGAAACCGGCCGCTGGGGCGGGTAATGGCCAGTGCGAACGACTGCCGATCAAAATGTCCCAGAGCGGCAGACCTCCGTTAGCGGCCATTCTATCACCGGAGAACATTTCCGCCCTCTTTATCGCTAACCAATTTTTGCCTCTTTCCTCGGCATTGCCATGTTGGGGGGAAAACCGTTAAACGTCGTTATTTCGAGACGAGTCATTTACAAGCTATTTGTCGCAAAAATATGAGTGTGTAACACCCATTACAATTTCAAACCTTGCTGCATTTTGTTCATTTTGATGTTCGGGTCGGTAGTGTTTACGCATTTCATTACATGTATCCCAAATGTTTTTCATTGTTTCATAACAAAACAGGCGATAGAAAATGTTTATTTAATCATTTTGCTGTTTACCAGTTCATTTCGGGAAACTGAATTATTCCTGAATATGCGTTCGATTCAAAGCGTGAACAGTCATTTATTGTCTCATTCTGAATGAGCAGGCACTGAAATTTTACATGTCAGAAAGTATTAATGGAAAATGTATAGAGTAATTAAAAAAATAGGTAGATATTATCCAATTCAATCAAACTTTATATATGTATAATATATATATATATATATATATATATATATATATATATATATATATATATATATATATACATATATATATATAAAGGACTTAGGTTCCTAACCAGAGAGAAGCGAGGGAAACAGGCACGAAGACTGGGTCCTTCACTCTTTTCCCTTCGGCCCGAGAGAGAGAGAGAGAGAGAGAGAGAGAGAGAGAGAGAGAGAGAGAGAGAGAGAGAGAGAGAGAGAGAGAGAGAGAGAGAGAGAGAGAGAGAGAGAGAGAGAGAGAGAGAGAGAGGAAAGACGACAAGGCGAGGGGCACATACCTTGGCGAAGACGAGTGGTTTTGGTCCTGCCGTGGCGTGAGCGTGTGCATGGCGACCGTCCATCGCGCGGGCGGGGTGGCGGAGGAGGAGGAGGCAGGCGGGCGCGCCCTCTGTCTACCTGCGCCATCTAGGAGCGTCCCCCCCTCAGCCCGCGCTCGCCATCACCTCCACGGCTGCAACACAAGCGGTCAGGGCTCAGTCACGGGGCGTGGAGGAAGTAATGACACTTGAAGCTGCAGCAAATTCAAAGAATACTTAGTTATACAGGAAATACAGACCTATATATGCTTGATGAAGTAGGAAATGCGAGCTAATAGACTCTTTGTAATACAGGAAATCATAACGGGCAGCTCATAATACAAAGAGTGAGAGAACAGAGACTTCATGATGCAGAAAATAATGGATGACAGATGCTTAATGATACGGAGACGGTGATAGATGCTGCGAATATGTAGTGAGTCTATAATGTTAATAAAAAAAGTGCAACTAAGTACGCACCATTTAAACGGAATATGAGTGTAACGGACCGGCGCCTAC
>NC_051395.1:21198024-21200524 GCF_015228065.2 Penaeus monodon | reverse complement strand
GAGAAGAAGAGAGAGAGAGAGAGAGAGAGAGAGAGAGAGAGGAGAGAAATAGAGAGAGAGAGAGAGAGAGAGAGGCGAGAGAGAGAGAGAGAGAGAGAGAGAGAGAGAGAGAGAGAGAGAGAGAGAGAGAGAGAGAGAGAGAGAGAGAGAGAGAGAGAGGCAGATGGATAAATAGAGAGACAAAGACAGACATACCGACAGACGAACAAACTCAAGTCTAACATAACTTCAGTGTTTCATCCAGAGCATTAAGCTAACTTGTACATGTTCATATCAAAATCTTAAAGGTGCAAAACGTCTGATCTCGCCGGAACAGTCACTGTAACAGGTGCTACTGCTGTCCTACGTTACTGAATATTACACATGAAAAAAGGAGCTGAGGAAAGGACAAAATTTCCAGCCGAGCGCATTCAGTCAAAAACAAAAAACGGAGTTTTCATTTCATTTCCGGAGCAAATTTCATAAACCGAAACGTACGGACATTGTTTTGAAAGTCATGCTCTCATGGTGGCGGCCAGATGCGTTGGTTAGTGGCCGAGCAAGGAAATCTGCTCGCAAGTGCTGGCCGGATAAGAAAGTCATTATTCAAGACGGACGGATACGGAAGGAGTGAAGAAAGCGGGACCGGAGAGGCTGCGGGCGCTTGAGGAAAGACAGGATGGAGTAACATGATATCGACCCAGGGAAAATATAGGAAGGCGAGGGCCCCCACCACCAGCAGACGGAGCAGGAGGCAGAGGCAGCAGGAGAGGTGATGGCAGCCTGGGAGTCACCGCTCAGCCGTGGAAATTGGCAGATGGCAGATACTCCGTCACTGCCTCGCCCGCCCGCCACGCCTATGAATATCCTCTGCCAGATAGAGGCACACATGTACGCACGAGTAAATCACCAGAATACTCTTTCATGCGTAATCTAGACACACGAGGGATAACGCCGCGGAACATTCATGGGGCCCAGAACGCGGCTTTCAGATAAACGGAAAACATGTCAAAACGTGTGTGATAAGATAAGAATTAAGGGGAAGACGGGGTTGTTCTAATGTGTCTTTGAGCACATGTATTTGTTTATTTGTTTCTGTGTATGTTTCATTCCACATCTCTCTTCGATGCATAACAGAGACTTTGCAACGCGAAACAGATTAAAGATGAAAAGAAATTGTATAAGAACACGGACTTTAATGGAAAGCGGAGTGCACAACTTTTCGAATCAAAGAAAACCCTCAACCAACCATCATCTATTATTTCCACCCTTATACCCATTGTCTGAACTTGCACGAATCCGCTAATTTCTTAGAGGGAGGGAAAGAGAGAAAGAAAAGATCACGACGAGAGGAGGCAACAGCAGAATCTCGAAGTTCCATCGCGCGGGTGTGGGGAGGCGGTTCGTGGACAGCGCCAACCCACTCAAAACCCACCCACTTATTTAACTCCTCCACCCTATTTCATTCATCCACCCGACCCACCCATTTAACTCACCCGCCTGAGCCACCCATTTCATTCACCCTCTCGAACCACCCATTTAAATTATCCAACCGACCCACCCATTTCATTCGCCATCTCGACCCACCAATTTAATTCACCTACCTAACCCACCCATTTAACTCACCCGCCCGAGCCACCCACTTAACTCATCCACCCGACTCGTCCACCTAATTTACCAAGCCTCCCCCCCCAACCAGCTCATCAACCACCACCCGTCTCACTCACCCCCCGACCCACCTATCCATCCAATCCACCAAAATTCCGGCCAACGCACCAACCAACCCACCCACCGACCACCCTTTCCAGTCTACCACGTCTTCCGACCCCCCAGATCCACCCACCCACCCGCCCACCCGGCCCGCTCACCCGACCCGCCCACCCGGTCCGCCCACCCGACCCACGCGCTCCGTCCATGTGGTCAGAATTCGCGAATGCTCCAGTCCAGGCAATAAGAAAGTGCTGAATGCGAACCGCCGCGCTGAGGATGAAGGCTTCCAACGCCGAGTTACTTCACGACGCAAGATATTGGGTGAGGATTCGGGATGGAGGTTATCTACGCCCTCGCGGCGCCGAGGAATGGGCGCGCGTGCCTCCTGAGGCCGCAGGAGAGGTCACGGGAAGGGGCTGTAAATTTCGACCTTATGTCTGGCCGGAAATTAAATAATATTTTGGTGCCGACGCATAATAAAGTAGTTTAGAGTTAGGAAACGGGACCGAAGCATAAACACTTTCTTGCATACTGGAAATGCATACGTAATTGCGGTTATGCATAAATCCAAACATACATACCTTACATACATACATACATACATATACACGTAAATGCATACATAGGTACATACATATATAAGATACATATAGAGAAACATAGTAACATGACAAAAGCATGGATATCCTTCTCTTTAGAAAACCATCCTTCAAAATGAACGTATAAACCCAATTTTACACAACAAAAACTCTCATGTTACTCCTGCCGGTCGCCTGGCCTTGGAGGCACGGCATCGGAGTCCCATTTGGTG
>NC_051395.1:21178024-21180524 GCF_015228065.2 Penaeus monodon | reverse complement strand
AATGAAACATGGCGTAACATGACCGTAGAATTTATCGGTTGTTTTAGCAAGAGGAAAAATCGAGGATGATGAATATAATATACAACAGCAACTGTGTAGATAACGACCATTATGATGAAATCACATAAAATATACTCGACACAATTACAATGCACATTATAATAAAACTACCATACGCATTTAAAACCTATAATGTGCGTTATAACACAACTACCGTACACATTTTAACACAACTACCATTCGCGTTGTAACCAAGTGGTTCTGCCCCCCATCGTACTAACCCAGCCGACAATTCCGATCCTTTCCTTCACGTAACTTGGCACCCGTTATAAGTATCCCAGTCTCCCTTCCGAATCAGGCTCTTTCCACGACATCCATCAGGAGGACAACGGGGGCGAGGGAGAGTAAGCCTAAAGCGATGAAATTAAACAAAATCCAGATGGGCCTATCCTATAAATATCGTCGCTTCTGCTTAGCACCTAAATTCTGTGTGGTGTAAGGGATGTAACAGATTCGTCTTTTCTCTTCTTTCTTTCTTTATTATATTATGATTATTTTTTTCTATTCTCTCTTTAAACCGAAGGACGGGGGTAAGGGGTGAGGGGATGGAGGAATAGGCGCTGGAAGGACAATAAACTTGATTAAATAGTTAGTGCCAGTGCCAAGGGAGCGCCTCTCAGGCCTGGCGTGCTGCGGCGGTCCCTCGCCACATCAGTTATGGAAATGTTCCCACCACTCAACGACAGATCCAAACATTCTATATCTATGAGTGAAAATATATGGGTAAAAATTAGGTCGTCTCCGTCATAGTATCAACTGAATATACACTTATTGGACCCACTTGGGGTATTTAGGTATATGAATATTTAGTTATAAAAACGAAAAACTAGTAAGATAAAAAAGGTTATCAAGCCACGTGCGAAAGTATGAAAAGAGTCCAAAGAACCAAAGAGCAAAGGAGATGAATGAGGATCTCACATTTCCCTCCATAAAAATGCCGGGTTTCGATACTATGCCTTCATCAAAATGTAATTCTGAGGATTATTTACATCCTGTGCCAAGTGAAGTTACAGTATTCATATCGTTTCTGTATTCCGTATTAGTCTTACTGTATTGCTGTTATATTTCAGCTTACCATTTTACAATACTTATATATACATATACGGAAATAATGCAAATCTATCAATCTAGATAGACAGATAGATAGATAGGCAGAGAGATAGTTAAATAGATAGATAGATAGATAAACTGAGACAGGTAGATAGAAAGATCGATAGATAGATAAAATATAGATAGATCGATAGATAGATATAGATATAGATATCGATAGATAGATATAGATATAGATATCGATAGATATAGATATAGATATCGATAGATAGATATAGATATAGATATAGACAGATAGACAGCTAGATAGATGGATAGAGATATATGTCCCGGAATTGAATTTATTATGAAAACGATAATTTTTTGTTGATATTGTTATACGCACGGGAGAGTCATACCAAGATGACAAACGAGGAGAAAATGAGAAAGCAGAATAAGAATAAGAATAAGAAGAGGAAGAGAGAGGAAGAGAGAGATAGAGAGAGCGAGAGCGAGAGAGAGAGAGAGAGAGAGAGAGAGAGAGAGAGAGAGAGAGAGAGAGAGAGAGAGAGAGAGAGAGAGAGAGAGAGAGAGAGAGAGAGAGAGAGAGAGAGAGAGAGAGAGAGAGAGAGAGAGAGAGAGAGAGAGAGAGAGAGAGAGAGAGAGAGAGAGAGAGAGGTGAGGGGTGGTGGTGAGAGGAGATGATGAGTCCCATTACCGAAGTCGGCTGGAAAAGACGTGTAAATAGAAACCGCCAGTAGAAGGGCCCATCTCAGGTCAACGACCCGTTCTCGACGTGGAAGAAGATAATTGAAAACGCCAGGATGGTATTTAATTTCTCTTTCCGCTTTCAACATCCCTAAGACACAATGGGCATGCTCTGCAAAAGACTAAATTTAATACAAAAATACTTGCACGGGGAACCTTCAGTACCATGGAAAAGGATCGTCTCACACACACACACACACACACACACACACACACACACACACACACACACACACACACACACACACACACACACAAACACACATGCACACATGCACACGCATGTACATACTGAACCCTCCTCTACACATAAACACACATCAAATAATATAGATAAAAAGAATATTCAGTCGTATATCATGAGATTTATGAGAAATTAGATTAGATTCTGATAGTTGCATATTCAGATAGCAGTTTTTACACCAGAGTAAATCAAGCAATTTTACAAAATAAAAATCAATTTCGTTCTGTGTCTGAATTTAATTTTATAGAAATGAAATTCCCAGTGTCGAAAATATGCACCGCTTGCAGGGCTAAAGTTCACGATTAGTTTTATTTTTCTTCTTCTTCGCTTTCTTGTTTTAATTGTCTGGTATTTCTTTAGCCATTCGTACCCGTTGCCTTAGCAAGAATATTGTTTCCT
>NC_051395.1:21155524-21158024 GCF_015228065.2 Penaeus monodon | reverse complement strand
GACCCTTGGGCATGTGGCTTATCTATCTATCTATTTCACCAATCGACTCTTTCTACAAACAACTTATAGTTTACCCTCCCATCTCCTTTCTCGCATAACAAATCACGGCACATTATCATACACGGTTTACAAGACGAAAAGGAGGGCGAGCGTCTCCAGATCCCGCTAAGATATTCCGTCCCTGCTCTCCTCCTCAGACGCCATGATAAAAAAAGTCATTTTTCCTCCGAGATCTACAGCTCTTACGGTAAGCCCTGTTCTTAAAGGGTTGTGTAAAGGACAGTGTCGTTGGTTTTAGAATATGTATAAGGTTTACCTGACCTGCTTCCTTACATCGTCCATGCGTACATGAAGCAACATTCCCGCACACAGCTAATAAGTACGCGTACAAAGAGAGACGGGCACGCGTACACACAGACAAACACGTGTGTACATACCCCTTGTGTCTGTGTTTGTTGATGGAGAGGGTCGTGCGGCGGCGGCGGGGGATTTGGCCTCGTTCGCTGTACGTGTGTGTGTTTGTTTGTTTGCTTGTTTATATATGTGTGTATGTGTGTGTGTGTGTGTGTGTGTGTGTGTGTGTGTGTGTGTGTGTGTGTGTGTGTGTGTGTGTGTGTGTGTGTGTGCGTGTGTGTGCGTGTGTGTGTGTGTGTATGCGTGTGTGTGGGGGGGATGAAACGGATCCCAGTCAGATTAAAAGTGGAGACTGTCTTTCCTGACGGAGGATATTTGAATTCGAGAGTAAACTGTAGGTTTTACTGGACAGTGAACAAGTACAGGAATAGCAGTAACACTGAAGGCTGAGAGACAAAAGCAAACCGAAAGCAGATGCTGAGGGGATCTTTATCCGTCTGTCTCCTTCCTCTTCGCTGCGGCAATAAAACCTCCCCGAAAGAAATCCTCAGTACGAAAAAATGACCTAGAAAATGAAACCTTAATGGCCTGTGTCAAATATTAACGGCTCATGGAGAGGAACTCTTTCATCAGTCTGTTCTTGTTTCCTCTGCAGCTGAGTGGATTAAGATTTGATGAGTGTTATACTTCTTGATAATCGATTGTGCTTTTAGTAACATCTAAAGGGAAAATAAACGCGCTGTCTTTTCTCTTTAGTGTAAAGTACATGATTATTGCACTACACCATTTATTTGCAATCAGTCACAAGAAAAAATATCTTGACAACGGACCGAAATATGATCCATCGTCATACAACTAAACATAAATCATTGGCATCAGCCTAGCGCTCGCTCGGTGCCGCGACTGCGCCTGCCCCGCGACCTCTGCCCTTTCGCGGCCAACTGTACGTCGGAAGTCAATTACTTTGAGCGACGCGGGATGTGCGGAGGCAATCGCAGTTACACCTCCTCGCCTGCCGTTTTAGAGCGCCCTACCCCGGGTGACGCGGCTGCGCCCCCTGTGCTTGCAGCGCTGATGGAGAGCCTCTCTCTTGAGAGAGGCGGGCCGCAGCTGCTGGTTATGGAGGCGGTTGCATCAAGGAAACCTCGGGAGGATGCAGGGGAGCCTGCGGGCCTTGAGCAAGGTTGTTCCGTTTGCCGCTTCCAATTGTGGGTTCCAGGTGTTTCCAGATCATATTTCTCTCGAGCTCTTGCTCGATTTGCCACAGCTCATCTTTATGGTCTCCCCCCCCCTCCTCCTTCCTAACTGCTTCCGCAACTAAGAAAATCCCAGCGACTGTGGCTTCCTCCAAGTGGCCCGGAGGTCGAGGAAGAACATTAAGGCCCGAGCAAATGGCCTTTTCACTCAGGCTGAGTGAACCGCGACCCTAGAGCTATGGCGGACACAATGCACACAGGAGGAGGAGGCGGAGGAGCGGCGCGGTTAGGGCTTCGTCTGTTTGGCCAGTAATTAATAGAGATAGAAATCGATTTTTTCGACGTGTGATCACTCGCAGATTTTTTAATCTCCTTAGCCTATCCTTGACACGGGCGAAGAGGCAAAGCAAATCCATGTTCCATTACTGCATTGCTGATTCCTCTGCCTTGGATTACATCTCTAGTAATATCAGGTTGCTGCATCAAAGCGGCGGAGAGGGAGTTCTCCTCTCTGATCTCCCGACTTGCAGCTGTTGTCTCGCTGCTCTCGCCGAGGCTGCACGATCCTGCTGACGCTGCTGCACTTGTCTGCCATTACCAAGTTCCCAGCGCGTCTTCCGTCTCTCTCTCTGTGCCAGTCCCTCTCCCCTGCGCGTGAAAACCACTTTTCCCAGCCTTTCGCTTGCATCTTTTCCTCGGCTTTCATCATTATCTTTATCGCTATTCTGTTAATTCGTTTGTTATTTTTGGTCTTTAATTTTACGACACGCACGATGGCATGCTGGTGACCACTTGTGGAGCGCTGCACAGGTGTATCTGCGGCCGCGATCTTACGTAATTACAGGCTGCAAGAAGACATGACTTAACATCGCGGGGGCCACAGCGACACGGAAACGCCTGGGTCATGCATATACATGGATAAAGGTGTTTGCAAGCACGTATGTTCACAT
>NC_051395.1:21133024-21135524 GCF_015228065.2 Penaeus monodon | reverse complement strand
CACTGCCTCGGCTCGCGGCGTGAGACCAGCTCTGCCTCGCAACCGACCGTCCCGCGCACACACTCCTCACGCTGACCCGGCACCGCGCCGCACTCACACCGATCCGGCTCCCCCTCCCTCGCTGGCCTGGCCGATGCCTAGTAACGCCTAGGCTGCTCTAGGGGCGACGCCTGCAGACACGAGTCAACTATGGCCTCGCACGATATGCGTAAATCGGAAAGAGAAAGAAACCTGGAGGGACCTGGTGAGGCAAGAGCCACGCAGCAACATTAACGTCACCACACACTCGGCACGACTGCAGAATAGTGTAACGCCCGTCATAAGTCAAGTAAGCGTTCGACAGCTCGTTTCCCGCTCTATATTCACAAGTGTACCGCTGCGGACCTCCACATTCACATAACGCATACTGATATTAGCGACATGAGTAACCAGGTTCGTACACACACTTATATACATATATGCATATATGTACGTAAATATATGTATGTGTGTGTGTGTGTAATACACACATATATATGTATGTGTATGTATATATATATATATATATATATATATATATATATATATATTATATATATACATATATACATATATACATATATACATATATATATATATATATATATATATATATATATATATATATATATATATATACATATATATTACATATGTGTTGTGTATATATGTGTGTGTGTTTGTGTGCCTATGTATGTATGTATATATATGTATATATATAAACATGCACCTACACGCGCGCGTGCTCGCACGCGAAGGGGTTTCAAAAAGTTCGTGGAAAAAGTCCATAGCTAAAAATCATTTAAAAGGATTTTGATTTCAATGCACCTAAACATTCTTGTACCAACGTGTTATAACGTGTTCAGACATGAACCCTTAAATACATGTAATAATGCATCGTCGCCAGTTGGAAGTCAGGCATCATTCAAGCAACATGGAATCCATCAAAATTGAGTCCATGACAAACATTAAATTCATGGTAAAACTCGGTTGGGAGAATAGGCAAATCCTTGATGCTCTGGAACAAATTTATGGGGATAATGCCCCCAAGAAATCAACAACCTACAAATGGATAAGTCGGTTGAGAAGTGGATGAAACGAAATTGAAGATGAGTGGCAGGCCATCAATGTCAATTTGTGAGGAAATCATTGATGCTGTGCACATGATTGAAAAGGACAGACAAATAACTACTGAATCAGTAGCAGACACGCTCAACATCTCTGTTCTGCACGCACAATTATGGTGGAGAGTTTGGGGCTAAGCAAGCTTTCCGTTTAATGGATCCCTAGGTTGTTGCACCCAGATCAGCAGCAAACAAGGGTAGATCTTTCAATGGAAATTTTGAATAAGTGGGATAAGGAGTCTGAAGCTCTTCTGCAGAGAATTGTGACAGGGGATGAAACATCGCTCTACCAGTATGATCCCGAGGACAAAATTCAATAAAAGCAATGGCTGCCCAGGGGTGGAAGTGGACCAGTCAAAGCAAAATTTGAGTGTTCAAGAGGAAAGGTCATGGCCACTGTTTTCTGGGATATAGAGGGGATTTTACTGGTTGACTTCCTCGAGAGGAAGAAAATAATTACATCTGCTTATTATGAATGCATTTTTTGAAAACTGTCCAAAAAAAAAAAATCTTGGAAAAATGCCCTGGAAAGCTGCGTCAACACATTCTCCCCAATTTAACCCCATCTGACTTCTTTTTGTTTCCAAACTTAAAAATATAATTTTCCTTTGGTTAAAGACATAAAAGCAGCTGCTCTGACATAGTTCAGTTTTACTCACACAGACTTAAAAGCTGGTATCAACGTTTCCAGAAAGGTATTTTTGAAAAATGTACATTATAACTTAAACTGTATATATAGTATATATGCATAAATATGTATGTATGCATGTGTGTATACATGTATGTATACAATATACAATATATATATTTTCTCTAGTGTTCTGTCCTACGACAGGTACTTTATGATACCCATTTTCTCCATGACACTCTATTCACCCTCTTTTACACGGGACTGAGGGCCATTTCCTGAGGTGTCTGCCATAAATGCAAGGGAGAAATCAGTCAGGGTGATTTCCTGTTGCCTTCCCTGACTGTGTTTTCACTGAGACACTCTCTAAAAGGGTTGCCATCAAAGGCTAAAGAGTCCTCTCTGCCATTATTTCTATTTGTCCAATAGATGGGACCGTGACAGGTACTCCACTCTAGTGGCTACGAGGTGGTTCCATATTCCTTAGGACCAGAACCCCACTAACGTATGCAGTTTATACATACATACATATATACGCGCACACACGCACACACACACGCACACACGCACACACACACACACACACACACGCGCGCGCGCACACACACACATATATATATATATACTGTATATATATATATACATATATATGTACATATATATATATATATACACACACACACACACACACACACACACACACACACACACACACAGACACCGTAGTAAG
>NC_051395.1:21108024-21113024 GCF_015228065.2 Penaeus monodon | reverse complement strand
TCTAATCCTCTCACCCTCTGCCTCTTCCCTTTTCATTCCCCTTCTCCTTTCTCTCCTGCCTATTTCCAACCCTCAAGGAAGTTATACAACACAATAATTCAGCGAACGTTTTGGTGTAATAATTCAGCGAACGTTTTGGTGTAATAGATACGTAATGCACTACAACGTTAACAAAAATAAAGCAAATAAGGAATAAAGCGAACGTAACGCGAATCAGACTTTTCTCGGCAACGATCGCGAGTAACAACCAACGTAAACAAAGACGACAGAGAACGTTTTGTCTAATCAACCGTTTCGCGACAACGTTTCCGAATAACAGGCAACGGTGCGAGGTCTGCAGGCGAATGTTATGTCTAACCAAACGTTTCTCGGCGCTGAGTGACGAAAATTGCAAGCCAAGAACAACGCCAGTCATCTGCAGCCATTGTTCTATTAGAGTGATTATGATGTGAATATATGCAGGTGGAAACCCTTATGATACGTTATCGTAAGGGTCCGTCAACGAACATCTCGTAGCCCTTTTGACTTAATTTTTCCTATATTGCAAAAGGAATTCAATTTCAACATGCATTATCTCGCCCTCTCCCTCTCCTTCTGTCAGCCGCCCTTCTCTCTATGTCTTCCCTTATTGTCTTTTTCCCCTTTTCTTCCCCTCGCCTCTCTCTTTTCGCTCTTTCTTCTTGTCTGTCTTATTATTTTTCTTGCTTTTTTTAGCGCCTGTTCTATTTCAGTTTTGTCTTGGGGTCTTCTTTCTTCTTTCTTGATTTCAATTTCTTTCTATTCTATTCTTATTGTTTTTTATTTTTCTGATCGATCTTCCTACGTTTTTTCTCGACCTTTCCGAAGCTTCGAACTGATGTGTTTCATATTTTCGCACTTCTTTCCTTTCCTCTCTCCCTCGTCTTCTGTCCGACCTTGCCTTTTCCATTTAACCATTCCATTTCTTTTCTTCTCTCTTCCTCATCTCCTCTTTCTTTCCCCTTCCATCCACCTGGTTCGTTTCTCTTTTCCTGTTATCCTTCTTTCCCTTCCCCAGTTCTAACTTCCAAAGCCCCTCCGCCTCCCCACTTTACTAAGGACGAGCAACAGCTGTCCTTGTTCACTGTTGCAAGGTTCCCATCTTGGTCTCGCTTTAGCAATGTGTGATGCCACGGAAGGGGAAGCCCGGCTGGTAACATCAGAGGCAGTCGATGGATGGGAGGCACGCATTATGCTCTGTGTGTGTGTATGACACACACACACACACACTAATAAACACACAAAAACACACACACACACACACATACACACACACACACACACACACACACACACACACACACACTAATAACCACACAAACACACACTAATAAACACACACACACATACACACACTCTCTCCCTCTCTCTCTCTCTCTATCTCTCATAAACACACTCATAGACACACAAACACTCACACACACACACAATCTTTAAACAATGATGTTAACGAATATTCCAATTAATATTGTAACCTGTAGAGTAAAACAGCACTATTCAGCATATAGCAATTAAACGAGCATCATTTCTCATCTGAATTTCAAAGAAAATGTTAAAGGCACGCCTCCATTCTCCGGTGTAGTCTCAGAAGCAGCGAAGCTCACAAGAGGACTGCTATCATGTTTAATCAAGGTAATATCATATCTTAAAAGTTCAAGATTTTTTTATAACAACGTGACGGCGCAGAAAAGCGACGAAGCCCTTATTCACCAACAGACCATTAGAGGAGACCATCGGATGTCTATGTAACTGAGAGAACTATTGTATTAATCCTGTCTATCAATTCCAGAGTTTGTAAACAAAATTTTCCCTCAACCAAGATACACAAAAGCTAGTTTTCCAACTTCTTGCAATCGAGCTGAAGAAACAAAAGAAGAGAAACACAGAAATTAAATATCTTCTTTAAAGAACAAAAACAGATTCAAGATCTTTAGTTTCCTTTTGTCAGTTTCAATGGTTTTCATTCGTTAATTCTCATTCCATAATTCTTATCTCAGGACCCTACGAACGACAATAAAAAGCTATAAGATTCTGGGAACCCATAGATAGGAATGTTGACAAAACAAAGTTATTTTCGACCTCCAACTTTTCTGTCCAAACAAGAGAAAGATCTCGCTTCCTTTGGACTAAACCGAGGTCGACCGCCGTTCGCCTTAAACTTATAATTTTTTTTTACTGATTTTAAAAAATGTTTTCTTCTACTAGAATGTGTAAAAAACACATGGATCTGCACATACATAGAAAACTGATCTTGGTTATATACACTTACGCTTTTGAATTTACGTATCTGCATGTGTTTTGTGTCCCAACCGACGAAGAGAAGACCAGCAATTCAAGGATGTAAAAGGACAGACAGACATGCAAGCGCACACGTAGATAGAGAGGAGGCGGCTCAATGGAGTGGCTGGCGAGGCGAGACGAGCACCGAATGTTTGGAATCCTTTGGCAGCGAGCGGAAGAGAACGAGGCGAAGTCAGCTCCAGAAAGGGGCAGGATTTCGAAAAGAGGAAGGACCGCGAACATCCCCGAGATTGCGCCTCCGCCAGGAATGGGAGGAAGGCGAGGCCCCTCTCGCTCCGCTCTGGGAGTTCGTGCGTTTGTGTGAATGGATGGGACGGCGGGAAGGTCGCCTGAGAACAAGATACGCACGTACATACACACACGCACACACACATACACACTCAGCACAACACACACAAACACACACACACACACACACACACCACACACACACACGACACACACACACACACAACACAACACACACACACACACACCACGCATATATATATATATTTATATATAGCTATATATATCTATATATATATATATATATATATATATATCATATATATTATATATACACGACACGACACACACCACACACGACACCCACACCACCCACCACAACATGCACACACACACATATATATATATATATGTGTGTGTGTGTGTGTGTGTGTGTACGTGTTTGAATTTATTTATTTCACATTCCACTCCAGAATTCAAAGTCAAATTGCTTACATAGCCTTGTCATATCAGTGTTGGCTTTCTCTTCTCTCCTTTCAATACGCTTCATTCCTCCTCGAGCGGGAGAACTAATGATAAGACACACGTGGAATTTGAATCGTGGGAGGAAGAAGAAAGAGGGAAGAAGTAAGGGACAGAAAAATAAGACGGAAAGGAAAGAAAGAAAAAGAGAGTGAGCAGCAGAAAAAGAGAAAAAAAAACGAAGAAAGAGTTCTAAAAAAAGAAGACAGTCGGTGTAGGAGTAGAAGCAGGAGAAGCAGGAAGAAAAGGACGACGGCGAAGAGGAGGAGGAGGAAGAGGAGGAGGACGACGAAGAGGAGAAAGAGGAAGAAGGGTGAGCTGGTGCTGGCATTGATCAGTCAACTAGCGCCAGGGTCATGTTAGCGGTGCAACAACACAATAAAGTTGTTTGGTTGAAGCACGGACCGCAGGCAACACAAGGGCCTGGCAACGTCTCGCAAGGAGGCAGGGACAGACTCCGGCAAGTTCGCTTTTTTGCTGAATTAAACGTCTCGCTTCTATGAAAACAAGTGAGGGTCATTTCTCTCTGATGTCAAGAATGATAGCGTGTGAAAACTGATTACACTGATGATGGTGGTTAAGAGAGAGATAATGTGTTGATGATGATAATGATAACATAATATTAAACATATTCATATTGATAATGCAAATACTTGTAATAATAATAATGATAATATTAATGATAACAGTAGTAGTAGTAGTAGTAGTAGTAAGAAGAAGAAGAAGAAGAAGAAGAAAAGTAATGAAGATGATGGTAATGATAATGATAGTGATAATCAAATTGTGTAATAATAATAATGGTAATAATAATAATAATAATGTAATAATAATGATATAATAATACTAATAGTGTGACTAATAATATATAATAATAGTCAGTATATTAATGATTGATGATGATGCTGATGATAATAGTAATAATAAGAGTAATGATATATATATATATATAATATATATATATTATATATATATATTTTTTATATATAGATAGATAGATAGATAGATAGATAGATAGATAGATAGATAGATAGATAGATAGATAGATACTGAAGATAATTATAATAATTATAATAATAAAAATAATGGTAATAATGATAATGATAATGATAAAAAAAATAATAAAGATAATAAAATATGTAATATAATAATATAATAATAATAATAATATAGTATAATAATAATAATAATAATAATAATGATAATAATAATAATAATAATGATAGCAACAACAACAATAATGATAATGATAATAATGATGATAATAATGACAATAATAAACATGATAATAATAGTAATAATTATACTATCACTTCTGCTGGATAATGATAATAGTAATGATGATGATAATAATAGTAAACATATTAATAATACTTGTGATAATAATATTAATAGTAGTAGTAGTAGTAGTACTAGTAGTAGTAATTATAATAATAATAATAATAATAAGAAGAAGAAGAATAATAAGAATAATAATAATGATAATGATAATGATTATAATAATAATAATGATAATAATAATAATAACAATAATAATAATAATGATAATAATAATAATAATAATAATAATAATAATAATAATAATAATAATAATAATAATAATAATAATGATAATAATAATAATAATAGTAATAATAATAATAATAATAATAATAATTATAATAATAGTAATAATGATAATGATAATAATGATAATAATTATGATAATGATGATAATGATGATAATAATAATAACAATAATAATAATAATGATAATAACCATGACAATGATAATGATAATAATAATAATTATTATTATTATTATTATTATTATTATTTATATTATATTAAAGTAATGATAATAATAATAAGAAGAGTTATAACAATAATAACAAAAATTATAATAATGATTACAACAATGATATTGATAATAAGACACAAAAGGCGAAGAGGAT
>NC_051395.1:21087961-21100461 GCF_015228065.2 Penaeus monodon | reverse complement strand
ACAGAAATATCTAAATCTAGACATAGAACACACATACATACACAAACACACACACACACACACACATATATAGATAGATAGATAGATAGATAGATAGATAGATAGATAGATAGATAGATAGATAGATAGATAGATAGATAGATAGATAGATAGATAGATAGATAAATAGATAGATAGATAGATAGATAGATAGATAAATACATAGAGAGATTGATACTTATTTATTATATGTATGTGTGGATAAATATGTATATATGTATATGTATGTTTAAATGTAAATGGATATACTTCAGTCTGTCTGTATGTCTGTGTATCTATATACAAACGTATACATGCGTGTGCGTAGGCATCCGTGAGAAAATGTAGAAACGGGGAGAGGAAGCAAAACGCTCCAACATGTTCTCATTTCCTCAGAAACTCGTAAGCGGAAGATATCGCTCATGTCTTTCCTCTGCAACATGTGCAATGTAACACCAGACATCCGTTCTGCGTGATCAATCTCACTCAAGCCAAGCTGAGAGGCATTTTCTATCTCTTTAATTTGAACTTTCTTTTTAAATCTCGTGTCTTCATTGAGGACTGTATTTTTAATGAGTGTCGAATGATCTTCGTTTGTTTATTTAGCTGACAGAAGAATGATGCAATCGCTTAAATTCCTTCGTTAGAGTTTAGCCAGACGATGCGCATTAGAATCCCTTGCATCGAACTACCTGACGATCGAATTTAATAATTTAATGGACTTTTTTATCCATTTGTATACGTATTTTCTTATTTCGGGTTAATTGGTTTGTTATTAGTAATATTGGAATATTACGGTTGGGTTGCATGCAATCATTTGATTAGATTTTGGTGGATTCAGGTGGATGTCAGGGTAGATTAGGAGTAGAAATGAGGCAAGGGTTTGGTTAGGCTAAAGTGGAAGTGAATCGATTGTCAACTTATATTGAAGGAAGTTAGGAAATACTAGGAGTAGATTTGCAGTAAAGACTGGTAAGTGAGCAGAATTTTGGAGTAAACTAAGGCTAACGAGAGTAGGCCTATATATCACCGTGGAATATCGGAATTTTGGAATTCATTAACTGAAACTGATAGCCGAGATTCGCGACCTCTGTTCTCGTTCATATTACAGTTTCATAGTAAACGTTCTATAGATTTCATTAGCAATATCGAGCAACAGGACAAATTGCTCATTAAATCGGGAGCGAATGCTGAACTACAGGTCAAGATCGCAAGAGCCGCGTGCAATGGCATGGATGTACACCGCAACAACAGCTGGTCGATACTACTGTCTTGAATTGCGAGTCACCGCTTCTTTGGCCTATCGTGACGTCATCATATCTCTTAAATAACCTCCCTCCTGCTCCTCGTCTTCCGCCCTTTCCCTCTCCCTGTCCTTTCCTGTCTTCCTCTCCCTCTCCTGCCTTTCATTTCCTCTCTCTTCTCTTCTCTCTCTCTTTCCCCTTTGCCTGTCTCTTTGTCCTCTTTCTCTTCTCCCTTCTCATAGTTCTCCCTTTACTTCTACCTCTTCCTCTGCCTCTGCTTTCCCCCCTCTCTCTGTCTCTCTTTCCTCCTGTCCCTTATACTCCCTCTCCTTTTCCTTGTCCTTCTCCCTTTCCCTCTCCGTCTCCCTTTCCCCACTCTCTCACCTTTTCCTTTTTCCCTATTCGCCCTCTTCTTCCCCCTCCACTTAATTTTCTTCCTCTCCCCTCCTCCTCATTCTCAAAAAGGAGAGAAAGAGGTGGCGAGAGCGTGTCGTCCGGCAGGTGTTGTCCGCTCGCTCGAGAAGCAACAGAAACGTTCCTGAAAGATTCCTGAAGCTCACTCTTCCGCGGAGGCATTCCTGTGGCGGGAGTTTGAATCCGTAGTCGTCTTTTCTCTTGTGTTTTTCTTTTCCTCTCTCTCTTTTGTCTAGCTCTGCCTGTCTCTCTCTCTCTCTCTCTCTCTCTCTCTCTCTCTCTCTCTCTCTCTCTCTCTCTCTCTCTCTCTCTCTCTCTCTCTCTCTCTCTCTCTCTCTCTCTCTCTCTCTCTCTCTCTCTCTCTCTCTCTCTCTTTGGGTTAAGCATGAGGGAGGTAAGACGGTAGAAAAGAAATGGGGAAATGGGTACAAAATGAAAAAAGAAAAACAAAAAACAAAGATGAATAATGATTTCATTTAAGAATTAGATATTCAAAATGCCAGGTAAATCATGTCATTACAGTAATTTTACATCACAAAACGATATGATACAACGATGACGAAAACCCCATTAACTGCAATAACTTTATGTATGAGTGTCCTTCAAATGCTTATTATTGCCACTATCAAACCAACTTTGCTAGATCATAACTATTTAATATATATCATTCATAGAAAATTAATTGCAATCGCCTTTGTATCATATAACAGCATTAATATATATGTAAATTCTGTGTGTAGAAATATCCTCATCTGGACAACAACAGAATGAAGATGAAAATAGATACATATACATATATAGACAGGTAGATAGATAGACACAAAGATGGATACATAAACAGACAGACAAAAACTAGATAAATAGATAAACAGATAGATAGACAGGCGTACAAATACGTCGATAGAGAGAAAGATAAGGAGACAAACAGAAAAGAATAAACAACTGAATCAATGAAATGCGATAAACGGATGCAAGCCTCCCCTGAACCGCACCACCCGCATGGCACAGACCCGGGAGTGCCAAGAGAGGGAGCTGTCACCGGGTGGGGGTGGGGGGACTGCCGCTAAGGGTGCAGGAGACATGGCTTCGTGAAGGAGTAATTGCATCGTGGTACAGCTTAAAAGGTCAAAGGACAGAAAAGGGTGCAGGGGAGGGGATGGGTAGAGAGGGGAGGAGAGGAAAGAGGGAAAGGGTGTGTGTGTGAGGAGAGGGAGGAGGGAGAGGGGGTAGACAGAAGGAGGGGAAAGGGAGGTAGGGTGGGAGGACTGAGGGAGAGAAGGAGATAGAGAGAGGTTGCGGGAGGGAAGAAGGAGGGAGGAGAAGAAAGAGAGGAAAGGGGAGGGAAAGCATGATAAGAA
Organism: Penaeus monodon; assembly: GCF_015228065.2. Taxonomy (NCBI): domain Eukaryota; kingdom Metazoa; phylum Arthropoda; class Malacostraca; order Decapoda; family Penaeidae; genus Penaeus; species Penaeus monodon. The sequence goes on along the minus strand of NC_051395.1, from coordinate 21,097,427 downwards.
TGATACTTATGATAAAAAAATTATAATGGCGCTGATGATTATGATAACAAGTAAGATAATAATGGTAATGGTTATGATGATGATGGTGATAGTGATAATAAAAATAACGACAAGTAAAGGGTAATGATGATAATAATAATAATAACAACAATAATAATAATAATGATTATATTAATGATGATGATGATTATGATGATGACAATAATGATAACAATAATAATAATAATAACGATAATAATAATAATTGTAATAATAACGATGATGATGATGATGATGAGAACATGATAATAATGAGGGTAATGACAGTAGAAAAAACAAGAGTAATAAAGATAATAAAAGTACATATAATACTGACAGTAAGACACAAAATCCGATACTATCTTTTATGATTAATCTTTCAGGATTCCCACACGATTAACTCTGCCTCTGTATCTTGACCGCAGTTGCACACACGATGCAGTAATGATGCAATTGCCCATTTAATGGATATGCCTAATAACTGTGGATCGCCCGAGACCGAGACCCAAGGACCAACCCGGGAAATGCTCTCGGCTGGGACATGGTCAGCGGAGGTGGCTGCTCTTCTTGCCCTATATTTCGTTCGATTCTTATGTCTATTATTTATGGAAACTTATGTCTCCTGTTTTTGCCCGGCTGTCTCTTTGTGGGTCTTTCTCTCTCTCTCTCTCTCTCTCTCTCTGTCTATCTATCTATCTATCTATCTATCTATCTATCTATCTCTGTCTCTCTGTCTGTCCTTCTCCGTCTGTCTGTCTGTCTGTCTGTCTCTCTCTCTCTCTCTCTCTCTCTCTCTCTCTCTCTCTCTCTCTCTCTCTGTATATATATATATATATATATATATATATATATATATATATATATATATATATATATATTATATATATATATATATATATATATACTTATCTATCTATCTCGCGCTGCTCTGGCAGAGAAGGTGCGCTGATGCTGGCTAGGCCGCGACCTCGGAACTTCCACCAAAAGTCGATTAAAGTGTACCGTCATTGTACTTCTCTCTCGGCCGTGGGGTGGGAGGCGGAGGCTGGTTAGATGAGGCACCTGCTGCACCTGAGCCTTGTGGAGCGCCGTTAGAGCCCCGACGTCGCGACGATGTTCCAGCGAGTCGATGTGACGAAAACTGGTGGCTTCCTGGATAAGCCTGAGAGCCCGTTTTCTATTTTATCCAGCCTGTTGAGGCTGGTGGGCGCAGTAGATGACCAGGCCATTGAGGCATATTCTAGGTGTGGCCTGACTCGTATAGCGTGAGAATTCCCTGAGGATTCAGGAGGTGAGATATGCGCCGAAGGGCTGTCACTTTCAAAGAATCTGTTTTGCAGATCCAGCTGACATGGCTGTTAAATCTTAGACCACTGTCTATGTCTACACCGAGGGCAGAGGTAAAGTACATGATTGGAAGGGCGATGTGATTTATTAAAATTTTGTCCCTCGTGACGTCTGATACAGCTGGAGAGCAGAATAACCATTGTCTGGGTCTTGTTGGAGGCAAATCTTACTTTCTATTGCGATCCCCTTTCGTAGGTTGCTGGCAGCTTTGAATTCATTCATTGCTACAACGTCATAATCCTCACGTTGGTATGAAACAGAAAGAGTACATACGCTTTCCGGGTGTTTCCTAAGCATATCGTCAATACAGATATTTCAGAGGATTGAGCAAAGTTCAGATCCTTGTGGTACCGATGCCTCTACCGGATGCTTCTGGGACGACTGGTCACCAATGACCATTTTAAGTGTTCTTCCCGTGAGGTAATTATCAAATAGCCGCAAGAGGTTACTGCTTATACCTCTTGCTTGTAGTTTAGCGAGGAGTCGAGTCCACACTCGATGTCAAGGGCGATTCCCAAGGTATCTTGACTGGCATACAGAGCATCCTCCCAGTTTTTACTCAGCAGTAGAAGGAAGTCAGCAGTCGATCGGGATCGAAAGCCAAATGTATGGAAATGAGATTGTGGTTTTCCAGGTGTTTCATGAGCTGTTCAGCATTTCTTTTCTTTTTTTTCAAACACCTTGACAGTCTCCTCTTCGTGTCCTCTTGCTAGCTGTTGTAGGCCCATTTGCATTTTTATTATGTCCTGTGAGATTAGCTTAATACCTGTGCCACAATCTGTATTTCTTTTGGAACGCTGGATGGCCTCCGTAGCCAGGATTGACCCTTTGGTTCTGTGATGTATGTCCGTGCAGGGAGGTATTTTTCCTGCATTTCAGCGAGGAGGCTGGTGATGGAGGGTGCTTTATCGTTTGCGTTCCCCAACAGGAGAACGACTCAATCTTGTGAATGAAGTTCTGCCTTCATACCTGACCAGTTTGCTTGGTTCCAAGGACATATTTTTGTTTGTCTGCTTTCGTCAGCTGCGAGGGCGAGGCAAAGTTGTGATGTAGCTGCAAGGTGATCTGATGTTCTTATTTTGCGTGATGAGCAGGTGATAAAATCCTCAGTTAAACAACAGGGTCAGGAAATCTGCCGAGGATATGAGTCGGGAAATCTACGTAATATATCAGCCCGCGGATTGCGAGAGGTTATTCCGTCATATGCTGGCTTAATGAGATAGTGATTAAGGTCCCCAACTATTAAGAGATGTTGACAGTTGTTGCGAGCCTGAAAGACGACCAAGTTTTCCGTTAGAAAGTTAATCGGTGTCCTGTTTTGCCACTGCGGCGTGCAGTAAGCACAAAGTAGTAGGGACTCATATGACTTAAGCATGACCTTGAAGAAGATAGCTTCCAGCCAGTCTGGGAAGTCAACTGTTTGCAGCTGAACTTCCAGATCATCTTTGTAGCACATAGCTACACCTCCGAAGTTCTTATCTATCTTGTCTCTTCTTTGCCACTGTGGTTAGCCTCGTATCTTATCAAAAGCAGGTTCTACCTCTGCATCAAGGAAGGTTTCTGTAGCCACTATTATATCGGCACTGGTGTTGAGGGCCATGCAAGTCAAATCACCAATATTGGTCCGGAGGCCGCTGACATTAGCAGACTATACTGAGAGGGGTCTCTCGTTGTTATTTTGAGGGGTAGAAATTAGAAAGTCATTTAGTACACTTTAACAGCCACCAGGCTGTTAAAATTGGGATGTGACCAAGAAGAAACAGCGAGTTGATGAATGGCCCAAAGTGGGGGTGGAAAGATGTAATGCTGCTAAAGGGGTAGAGATGGAGATAGAGGTTGAGGATGAGCTGTTGTTTTCTGTGTTTGACAGCTTCGATATTCTAATATTCTAATATTATAATTTTCAGTTCTCTGTCGAAGCCTTCCATCTTCAGTTGTTCAGAATGTGACCTCTTGTTTTGCAAATGTCACAGTAGGATCTCTCTCTCTCTCTCTCTCTCTCTCTCTCTCTCTCTCTCTCTCTCTCTCTCTCTCTCCTCTCACTCTCAAAATTTGTTTAGGCAAGCACGCACACACACAAACACACACACACACACACACACACGGACATCCCCCCCGCTCTCCTGGTCTGTTGCGTCAGGTGCGGCGTTCCCCTTTGTCTCGGCCGTTTTTCTTTCTTTCTTATTTTCTGCTCCTTTTAAATGTTTTCCAATCCCTTCTAACGATTAGTAAAAAATAGTACGTGGGCGGCGCAGAAGAATAGCTTTACCGAAAAACCGATCTGGCTCCCACACAGACGCATAGAGGAATTTTATCGCTTTGTGGCTTACCATTTGGTCCCTATGATTCATATCTTATGCCTAAAATTACTTTCAAACTCGAATTACAAAATGCCAATGAAATCATATTTCCATGCAGCTTCACATCATTAACAGTAAATAAGCATATTGCATTTTCATTCAACTGGCAATAACTACCCAAATTTCATCAACGTATATGCTTATGCACTCTATTACTTATGATGTAATTATCTTTGCTTAAATGATCATTTGTATTTAGTGGGAGAATGCAATACAGATAGCGTATGTTAGATATCAACATTGTAGAGAGATAGATATAACATACTAAAGCCACATATGGTAATTAGAGCTTGACACATAAACACCATTGATAGTGATACAGAATTTTTTTTATTCAAGAAGCCAAATATATTTGATCTAAAAATAGTAATCAAAAGAGTAGATGACGAAGAACGAACTACATTTAATACACACACAATATAAATATATATATATATATATATATATATATATATATATATATATATATATATATATATATATATATATATATATATATATATATATATATATACACACACATATATATTACACACACACAAACACACACACATACACACACACAACACACACACACACACACACACACACACACACACACACACACACACACACACATATATATATATATATATATATATATATATATATATATATATATATATATATATATATATATATATATATATATATATATATATATATATATCCACGATACTCAAAACACTTAATTAAAGACGTATATAATCAAGAATATTTTGAATGAGAAATTCTATTTACTTAACCTAGTAAAGGCTTCATCTTTTCATAGAAATTCGTGCCAAAGGAATAATTATAAGCTAAATCAAACCGCAATGATTTTCATCACGTGTAATAAAAGAAACAAGCGAAAAAAAAAAAAAAAAAAAAGCTATCAGTATCGTTACAGTAATACAGTATCATCGTCACTGTCATTTTCATCATCATCTTCATTATAACAACTTGTTTTTATCGTCTTTATCGTCGTTACCATTCCTCATCACAAGCGTAATTAAGATTATCATTATTATCATAATCATTATTATTATCACCGTTCCTTTAAAGTCATATTCATGAACATCATCAAGTGGTCATTAGCCATTTTCGCTTCAGACTCGTAAACAAAATGTCAGACCAAATCTGCTCAACCGGGTATAAAGGCCATTGGTTTAGCCGATGTCTATTTTGTCACAAGTCGGATATCATATTGATTATGGTTTACTATAATTTGACAAAATACATGCTTACATGTCTCTGCGTTTGCATATATGAATGTTGCTTGGGAAGCGAGATTGTCTAACTGTATATCTGCATGTTTATATATATGCATTGCTATATGTATGATGAAGCATGCATGTATTTATGTTTGTATGTAAATATATGTGTATGTGTGCGTATATGTACGCTATCATATATGTATTACTGTGTGTACATATATGTATTTGTAGATATGTATGTCATGTATGTAAGTATGTATGGGTGCATACATTGTAGATAATTTAGTGATGGAAAGAAAGAAGATGTTTTTATTTTGTGGAAGGTAAAGTACGTTTTACATTCATCATATTAACCAAACTACATTTATGCTTATGCTCGTGGGAAATTTACTCTCTGTGTATTTGAAAACAAACATAAAGTCACTAACAACGTTTATTTGTATTCACAGCATTCTGATATTTAAACTACATAAAATATTCTCGATATCTCCAACAATAATACTTTCGTTGTTGCCTTCGTGTTTTGCTCTCACTGCCTAAGGCTTTGTAAGGGAATGAGTATGAAAAAAAATGTCGCTTCTTGATGTGGTCGCTATCAGAACGTAGAGTCATTTGTCATTTGTCACAGTTTTACTAGAAATAATTGCCTCCTGTTTGTCTGAGTGCTAGGGGTGGAGACGGGGCTTCAGTATTTAATTTCTTCTTGAAATCTGTTTACGCCGTATGCTCGGTGATTACAAATATACGTGTCTTAGTCACTTGTGTACAGATGACAGGCTGCATCAGATCACCCTTTACTGTATTACAGCCATGCTCATATTACCAGCACTTATAGTTTAAACTTATATCAAGTCTGAGAATATTATTCTTTCGTTGTTTAATGACCTCGACATGATATGTTTATACTATGTTTAGCGTAGTACAGACGGCATAAGTCTAGAAAATTACGAACGTGAAACAAGTTCATCTACAAAGCGCACAAGCCTCGGGCGGTTCAGGCAATAAATCAAATTACTTAAAACTGTCAACTGGAGACGGAACACGGGAAAGCAGGCTGCCAATCACCTTGACGCCGCTTCTGCAGACCCTTTTCAGATTCGTGATTACTTTTAAATATGCGTCGTTTGACATGAAGCATTGTTCAGTAGTTCATTTTCCATGCATAATTTGAAATGTTCACGCCCAAATGTTGTAGAACATTCGGATGAGAACCCCAAACTTCCTATTGTAGATGTGGTTACTAGTTGAGTCTCATAATGTTTCATTACGTTTTCTCTTTCAGCAAACCAGCTGAGAAAACATTGTTCTGTTTTCGCACTCAATAAGGAAGATCTCTCAATCATTACACGAAACCGTGTTCATTTACTGATGACTTAGCCCTCCCTCCTTTTATCAGTGTCCTCTATTCTATGGTGACTTGGCCATGCATCTCAAAAATTAGATACATCCCAGAAACATACAATCAATAACAGATGAGCTGATCATATCTGAGAATTCTGTTAATTGTTCGTACATGAAGATTTTTAGATTTTCCTAGTGTATAGACTAAAAGTAGCATTTTCTGAAATTTTATATTCATCACTGATTTTCAGCTATTCATCCATAATTATATGATTTATCTTCTCTCGGACATCCGTACCTTAGTGGCAAAGGCAAAAGAAGTAACTTATGCAATGTAGAATTAAAATTACCTTCAAGATGAACAGTTGATCATTAACTTCAGCAGAACGCGGCTGTCGTGAGTTTTAACATGTCATTTATAAAATACTGCATAATATCCTCATTATATTTTCTTTTCCCCTTTGTAATAATTCTTCATATGGAAAAAAAATCAAAACGGTGTAACGCTGGAGATGATCTTTACCCTGATTTCCAATGTTTAAGAGTTTATGCAGCTTAGTCTTAAATTGTCACTTAAAAATGATATTTATATAGAAAAAAAATATTATAAAACTTATATAATATGTCATGTATTCATACTTACCTACAAAATAGGATCATGACCTTAAAGCGAAAAGATACAAAAATGGCATTCAGTAGATTTCAACTCTGAGCTGGTAAAGACAGATGGTCTACATCTTGTCAATCGTGTTTTGTTATCATTCTCGTCATTAATATCATCTTTAACTGTAAGAGCGTCATCATCATTAACAAATACTCGTTTCTATCACTATCATTATCAATTAGATACTAGAAATTACATTCTTGCATTGCAACGGACTTTTCATCACACACTCCCACACACACGCTCACGTGCACGTCAAGGGGAAAATAAACTGTGAATTCACACTACCACAGAGAGGACGCAACGAATAAAGTTTCTCGTGGGTTCTCTCGAGGCGCTGGCTCTCGTCAGCACTTTTTGTCCTCTGGGATTCCGAGGCGCAAAGGAAAAAAAAATTAAGAAAAAAGGGAAAGGGAAATAGAAGAGGAGGAGAGAAAAAAGAAAGAGAGAGAGGAGAGAGAGAGAGCGAGCGAGCGAGCGAGAGAGAGAGAGAGAGAGAGAGAGAGAGAGAGAGAGAGAGAGAGAGAGAGAGAGAGAGAGAGAGAGAGAGAGAGAGAGAGAGAGAGAGAGAATGAAGAAAAGGAGAGAGATTACCGATGAAGGTGAAAGACACAGAGAGAGGAAAAGAGAGATAAAGAGAGAGAGGGGATAAATAAAAAGGAAAAGAGAACCAAAGAAAGGGAGAGAAAGACAGAAAAAGACTGTGATACTGACAAACAGAGGGCGAAGGAGCAGCTGGGTCTTATTATGGAAATTAATGCATCATAACAAACACAGTGAAACACCTGAGCCTGTGCGGTAGAGTAAAAAACTCACGTACGTAAAATACATGTTGGATTCTCTCTCCCTGGTCGGCAGGCCAAGACGATTGTAATATTACATCTTAATCAACGTAACAACAGAAATGTCATTAATTGTAGTCGACAATGATAATGACAAAAATAATAATAAGAAAGATAAGGATGATATGATAATACTGATGTAATAATATTAATGATAAGCATAATAAGAACAATGATCATATTAATGCTAGTAGAAATTATGATAATGATAATAATGATGATAACAAATACGTCCCACAATAGCAATAACAACTATAACAATAAAAATAACAATAATAGTAATAATAATAATAATAAAATAATAATAATAATAATAATAATAATAATAATAATAATAATAATAATAATATAATAATAATAATAATAATAATAATAATAATAACAATAACAATAATAATAATTATCATCATCATCATTATTATTATTATTATTATTATTATTATTATTATTATTATTGTTATTATCATAATGAGAAAAAACATAATAATAATCATCATCATCATGAAAATAATAATAATATTAACAGTGTTAAAAATAGCATTGATAATAATAATAATAATTGTGAAAAGAATGAAAATCAAAATAAGAAAACTAAGAAGGATAATAACGTTAATAGTAATTATACTAATAATAAAATAATGGTAACAATAACAGTAATGCTAATAACAATTATCATTATATATAGATGTCATGCCCATCATTATTTTTATCAATATTATCACCACTTTTATGATCGCTATCATCATCAATATCATTAATGTCATTATTATCAACATCGTTATCAAAATGACAACTATAATGATACAGCAGATACAATAATCTCTTAGAACAACAAAATCAGCTCTAATACTAGATATGAAATAAAATAAGAAGTGATTATTCCAAAGGCCAGTAGTGAAATCGGGCGTGTGGTTTCCGTAGACATATGTTTGCTAACCTCTTCCTTGACTCCTAGCGGCAGACAGTCCTCTCGCCTCTGTCTCAGCTGTGACATGATGCAATTGAGGAAGATCCCGGAAGGCGTAAGGGAATTCCCACGGGGTGGAACTGTTCGGTTTATGATGATATTCCGTTTGTTCTAGGTCATTCACTTGTGCAGAACTATTGATGGTATTAGTAACGGTGATGTTACGAGTAATGGCGGTGTTAGTGAGTGAAAATGATACGTGTAGCTAGTGGCAACACTGTGATCCTGATATTGATGATAAAGATATGGGTTGTTACTATATGATGATAGTGATAATAATACTGATACTATCTATTACTACTACTGCGGCTGCTACTATCAATAACATTACAGCATGTATTACCAGCATTAGTAGCAATGATGTAATGATAACGGTAGCATTTATAGTTATTTTATCATCATCATGGCCACTGGTATTGTTATCATTGTTATTATCCTTATTATCATCATTATTATTATTACAAATAATGTAGTTTTAATTGTTATCATTGTTACTCCTACGACTACTACTATTACTATCATCATTAATATTTCTAGCACCAACCTCATTATCATTATCATTATTATTATTATTATTATTATTATTATTATATTATTATTATTATTATTATTATTATTATTATTATTATTATTATTATAGTATATTATTAAAATTGTTATCATTATCTTTATTGATATTATAATCATAATCA